>NW_020664563.1:11899006-11899461 GCF_002925995.2 Terrapene triunguis | reverse complement strand
GGCAGGTCCCTCACTCCCTCTAGGAGCAAAGGACCTGCCGCCCCCGAATTGCCTCAGGTGCCGCCCCTCTCCCTTGGCCGCCCCAAGCACCTGCTTGTTCAGCTGGTGCCTGGAGCCGGCCCTGCCTCCCCCCGAGTCATGTGTATTCTTTCCCCTGTTGAAAATAAAGACGGACCCGTTCGAAGCCTCCGATGGCTCGAGCCCAAGTGCAGGCCTAGGCATGAGACACATTACAGAGGGGGCTGGCGCTCCTGGGTGGGGAACACACAGTACTGAAGGGAGAGTTGCCAACTTTCTTAGGGTTACCATATTTCAACACTGAAAAAAGAGGACACTCCACGGGGGCCCTGGCCCTGCCCCAACTCTGCCCCTCCCTCCTGCTCTGATCTCGGTTGGGGGTTGCTAAGTTAGGGTTACCATATGTGGAGTGTCCCAAAAGAGGACACTCCACGGGG
>NW_020664563.1:11840751-11898606 GCF_002925995.2 Terrapene triunguis | reverse complement strand
CAGCTGGGGCGCGCGGTCTGCCCGGCCTGCGGGGGCAGCAGCGGCCCCTCCGCCGCCTTCTGCGGCTGCGCCCTCCCCCCCACACCCGAGCTCGCTACAATGTAGCTGGGGCGGCTGGGTGGTGCTGTGTACCCTGACTTATGCCTCCCTATTTTCCCGGACATGTTCGGCTTTTTGGAAATTCCCCCCGGACGGGGATTTGAGGACCAAAAAGCCGGACATGTCTGGGGAAATCCAGATGTATGGTAACCCTACCATATTTGAACATTCAAAAAAGAGGACACTCCGGGGGGCAGGGAGGGTGTCAGCCCCACCCACAGTCCACCCCTGCTCCACCCCCGGCCCACCACGGACTTGCTGTGTCCCTCCTCAGTCCCCCACCCACTGCTCGCTTCCTCGCACCTGCCACTCACCTCCTCACTCCCCTGTCAGAAACCCCCATGCCCGCCCCTAGAACCCCCGCCTGCCAGTGGCTCGCCGCTTCTTGCCTCCTCTCCCCCACCCACCCGCCATTGGCTCCCTCACGGCTCGCCTCTTCAACCCCCACTGCCCGCTGCTGGCCTTTTCACCCCACCCCCCGCCTGCCGCTGGCTCACCGCCCGCCTCCCCCCCTTCCTGGGAAAAGTGCCAACGGGAGCTGCCGGCAGGGCTGGCTTTAGGCTGATTCCCCAGAATCGGGCCCCACGAATAAGAGGGCCCCGCGCTTTAGGCTCATCCGGCGGCAGTCCGCTACGGGGTCTTCGGCGGCGGGGGGGCACGCCGGGGTCTTTGGCAGCATTTCGGTGGCCGGGGGGGGTCCTTCAGTGCCGCGGAAGACACGGAGCGGACCCCCCGTGCCGAAGTGCCGCTGAAGACCCGGACTGCAGAATCGGGCCCCGCAGGTCCTAAAGCCGGCCCTGCTGCTGGAGCCGTGGAACAGGGCTTGCAGGCACCGGCAGCGCGCAGAGAGCCCTCCGCCCCCGCAGACCCGACCCTAAGAGCCAGAGGGACCTGCTGGGGGGCCAGGTGGAGAGTCCCAGCGGTGCTTACCTGGGGCGGCTCCCGGGAAGCATCCGGCACGTCCCTCTGGGTCCTAGGGTCGGGCTGGGCGCGGAGGGCTCTCTGCCTGTGCCTGCAAGCCCCGCCCCCACAGCTCTGATTGGGCAAGAGGGAGCCAGTGCAGCACACGGAGACCCCCTCCGGTTCTGTGCCTAGGGGCCGCTCACACTGCAGACTGCTGCCGGCGGGCGGGCGCCGGGAGCTGCCCCAAGAAGCGCTGCCAGCCCCAGGACTTTGGACTTAGGGTTACCGTAAGTCCGTATTTTCCCGGATGTTTTTAGATATTTAAAAATTCCTCCTGGACAGCAATTTAAGAACTAAAAAGCCAGACATGTCCGGGAAAATATGGACGTATGGTAACCCTAGCTTTCTGATTGCAGAGAAAACGAACACGCTTGCCCTGCCCCAAGGCCCCACTCCATCCTGTCCCTTGCTCATTTTCACCAGGCTGCGGCAGGGGGGTGGGTGAGGGTTAGGGTTGCCTACTTTCTAATTACAGAAAACCAAACACTAGGGTGACCAGGTGTCTGGTTTTCAACTGGAACACACAGTTGAAAAATGACCCCAGCAGCTCCAGTCAGTACCGCTGACTGGGCCATTACAAGTCCAGTCAGTGGTGCTGCGGAGCTAAGGCAGGCTAGTCCCGGCTCTGTGCTGCACCCCAGAAGCGGCTAGCACAGCTGGCTCCTGACGGGAGGGGGGGGCAGGGCTCTGCACGCCGCCCCTGCCCTGAGCACTGACTCCATATTCCCACTGGCCAGGAACTGCAGCCAATGGGAGCTGCAGGGGCAGTGCCTACAGGCAGGAGTAGCATGCAGAGGTGCCTGCTGCATCTCCGCTCCACCTAGGAACTAGACTTGCTAGCCACTTCCGGGACGCAGTACAGTCTGCAGTGTCAGGAAAGGTACCTTAGCCCCCCTGTTGTGCCACTGACCAGGAGCTGCCACCGGTGACCCAGAGCCCCAACCCTGAGCCCCCTCCTGAAACCCAAGCCCCTCAACCCACACCTCCAGATGGAGCCTGCATCCCAACCCCCTGCCCCAGCCCAGAGCCCCCTCCCACACCCTGAACGCCTCTGCCCCACCTCCCAGCTTGGAGCCCCCTCCTGTATCCCAACCCTCTACCTCAACCCAGAGCCCCCTCCCACACCCCAAACCCATTTCTGGCCCCACCCCAGAGCCTGCACTCCCAGTTAGAGCCCTCACCCGAACCCCCTGCCCCAACCCAGTGAAAGTGAGTGAGGGTGGGGAAGCGTGAGCCACCAAGGGAGGGAGAATGTAGTGGGCAGGGCCTCAGAGAAGGAGCAGGGCTAGGATGTTCAGTTTTGTGGGATTAGAACATTGATGGGCAAACTAGGGCTGCATCCAGCCCTCCAGATGTTTTACTCTAGCCCTCAAGCTCCTGCCGGGGAGCGGAGTCAGGGGTTTGCCTCACTCCACGCAGCTCGTGGAAGCAGCGGCATGTCCCCCCTCCAGCTCCTATGCTTAGGGGCAGCCAGGGGGCTCCAAACACTGCCCCCGCCACAAGTGTGGCCTCCGCAGCTCCCATTGACGGGGAACCATGGCCACTGGGAGCTGCAGGGACAGCGCCTGCGGACGGGGCAGCACCTCCGCGTAGGAGCCAGAGCGAGAACATGCCGCTGCTTCTGGGAGCTGCTTGAGGTAAGCGCTGCCCAGAGCCTGCACCCCTGACCCCCTCCCAACCCCCTGCCTCAGCCCGAATCCCCCTCCTACCCGCCAAACCCCTTGGTCCCAGCCCAGAGCACCCTCCTGCACCCCCAGCCCCTCATCCCCAGTCCCACCCCAGAGCCCTCACCCCAAACCCAATTTTATGAGCATTCATGGCCCACCATACAATTTCCATACCCAGATGTGGCCCTCGGGCCAAAAAGTTTGCCCACCCCTACATTAGAAAGGTGGCAACACTACTGAACACTCTTGCCCCGGCCACTGCCCTGCCCCTTCCTGAGAACCTGCCCCACCCCTTCCTGAGGCTCTGCCCCTCTCCCTCCATTGCTTGCTCTCCTCCACTCTCGCTCACCTGCTCATTTTCACTGCAAAGCCCAAACAGGCATATTTATTGTTTTGATAGATGGATTATGCTAGTTTCAGGTCAAAAGGGTAATTAAAAAAAATTTTTTTTACGGAGGTTTTTATGATTCTTTCCCTCCCTTCTTCTCATTTTTCATAACCAGCTCCATGTTTTTTGTTGACTAAAGTTACGGTAGTTTTGTGTGTGGAATTAGGACCACACATTATCACAACTGCAATGGATCTATTAAAGGCCAACTCCTGAAGCCCATGTACAAATCCATAAAGCAAAACCCCAGAAATGCACACCTGTCTATATACCTATATAAAGAAATCTGTAGAAACTGACTCCCACACCTACATCCAGACACACACAGGTATTCATGTGTACACATCTAGCATGTAGTAACACATACTTCCACATTATTTATTATTACAATTGTTTAGTGCCTAGAGCCCCCACCTAAGATCAGGGCTCCAGGGTTATAGGTGCTGGACATACACATAAAAAGAGAGAGTCTGCAACAAAGTTTATAATGTAGCTAGACAAAGGTAGGGAGAAATGTATGATATATTATCTCTTCTGCAATTACTAGTCAACAACATTCACTTTTTAAGAAATAATACATTTCTTTTAGAGTTCCCTTCTCTTTTAAAAACTTGTTATGAAATGAATACACATTATGTCAATTTTTTGTGTGTGCAAGCCTGCAAAAGGAATAAAAGTCAAAGAGTTAGGCTGCAAATTTTATTCACACAGGTATACACACATGCAGCAATACATGTACTTCCCTACACAAAGACACAGTTTCTTACATGCATGCACACACTTGTCTGCACAGAGACACCCAGCCGGGAAGGGAGGAGGGTGGGCTGGCAGGGAAAAGATGGGTGGCGGGCAGAGGAGAGAGGATGGGGAGGGAAAGGCCAAGAACAAGAGCAGAGTGGGGGTAAGAGGCAGCAGTGAAAGGAAGAGTTGGGGGAGGGGTATGTGGGGTGGATGGTGATGCAGAAGGCTACTGGCGCATGAGGATGTGGGAGGCACAGGGGCGTATAGGGACATATGGGAGTGAAGCAGTGTCTGAAGATGAATGGGGGTGAGGGACATGGGGATGGGTGAGGGAGGTGGAGAGGATGGGTGGGAGAGCGCTGTAAGGGGTACATGGCTGGGATGGGTAGGTGTGGGGGACAGGGTAGGATGGGACAGGGAGGGATACAATGAGGGGGATGAGGGTGCAGGACAGTTGGGACAAGGAGGGATGTAGCCCTATTCCCAGCACTCTGAGATGACAATACATACCTCCAACTCCTGGGTGCTGGCGATAGGGCGACAGACCGCAGTTTGATGCAGGGCACTTGCCGCAGCTCGAGCCCAGCCACAGGAGGAGCATGAGAAGTGGGCTGGCAGCAGCAGGAGAGGCACACGCCACGACCCCTCAACAGCCACCTGCTAGGCACGCTAGTTCATCCCCTGCCCCGGACAATGGGAGCTGTGCCTGTGGGTGGAGCAGCACGTGGACTCCCTGGCTTCCCCTACATGTAGGAGCTGGAGTGGGGACATGCCAGCTGCTTCCTGGGAACTGCGTGGTGCAGTAGCTAGCAGGGAACCTGCCAGCCCCACTGCGTGGTGCTGCTAACCCGACAGTCAACGGCCTGGTCAGCCGTGCTGACCGGAGCCACCAGGATCCCCTTTCAATCGGGTGTTCTGTTCCAAAACCAGACACCTGGTCACCCTAGTGAGGGCTCCTGCTGGGGGTACGGGCTCTGGGGTGGGGCCGGGGCCAAGGAGTTCAGAGTGCAGGAGCAGGCTCAGGGTTGGGGTCGGCAGGGGGCTCAGGGCAGGGGTGCAGGAGGGGGTGTGGGCTCTGGGAGGGGGTTCTGACCTGGGGCAGGGGGTTGGGGATGCAGGAGGAGGTTCGGGGTGGGGGACAGTCTCCAGACAGTGTTTACCTGAAGTGGCTCCCGGAAGCAGTGCTATGGCCCTGTGGCCCCTAGGCACAGGGGTGGCCAGAGAGGCTCGGCGTGATGCCTTCGCCTGCAGGTGCTGCCTCTGCAGCTCCCATTGGCTGTGGTTCCCGGCTAATGGGAGCTGTGGAGCCAGCACTTGGGGCAGAGACAGTGCACAGAATCTCTCTGGCCACCTCTGCGCTTAGGGGCCGCAGGGACATAGCACTGCTTCCGGGAACCATGCAGAGCCAGGGCAGGCAGGGAGCCTGCCTTAACCCCACTGCGCTGCCAACCGGACTTTTAATGGCCCAGTCAGTGCTGCTGACCAGAGCCGCCAGGTTCCCTTTTCAACCAGGTGTTCCGGTTGAAAACCAGACGCCAGGCAACCCTAATTGAAGGGCTAAAGAGGCTGCACACTTGGCTGCCCAAAGCAAGCAAGCAAGCAGCATTCAGCCCCTGGACAGTTTCATGGGGGGAAGGTGTATCAGATATAGGCAAGCAGGCAGCCCATTTATAGGCAACCCACAGGCCCCAGCATACAAGACTCCATCCTAGCTTGCTTTGCATTGCATGTGGAGACCGGTAGTTCCCAGGATACACACCTTTGTAGTGAGATGAGGGTTGCAGAACAGGCACAGCATTTGGGTTCTTGGCAAAGTGATCAAAGCAGCCCCGCAAGGAAAGTTTGGACCTCCTTGCCTGCTGGGATGGGAAACCTAACAAGGCTCCTAAAGAACAGAGATCATCATAGATGGCTGGGGCCAAAATGCATCCACGGGGCAAGTCCACTAGAGTCAATTTTAGCCCCTGGATTCAGAGATGCAGAAGCCAACTCTCCCCCTTTTCTATTGGCATCTAAATAAATCGTAGCCTGGGGGACCAAGTGCACTGAGTTGGCCCTTGCGGGGGATCAAAGCAGAGGAGCTGGGATTGAGAGGATGCAGCCCCTAGGATTGTCATTGTTTAGGAACAAGAGGAAAGTAGGTTTGGAATTGGGAGTTACTTAACACCCTGCATGGAAATGCCTGGGGACCTGTGCCCCATTGGAGCTTATTCCTTCAGCACAAGAGTTCTTGCCCATTCCCAATCACTCCCTCCTACAATATCCCTCCACAATGCTTTGCAACAGATCCCACAGTGCTCCAGAGCGGGCACACAAGGACTCTATGCAATAGGTTATCAGGGTGCTTGCTGAGCAGGCAGGGGTTGCCCCGGTGGCTGCCTGGTACCCAGAGCCCGGCTCCAGCGGGAACGTGATACATAGATTGGAGGAGGAAAAAAGTCTCTCACCCCTGCTGCCTCAACATCCAGGAACAATGCTCTTCACCCTCCCCACAACTCCAGTAGGGTGGGGTGCAGCTTGTATCTGTCCCCCACAGTAACACAGGCCCTAGGGGACACTGGAGAGAACAGACCCACACACACACCTTTCCTAGATAGCAAAATATATTTTGACTGCTGAAATACAGTAGATTATATAAACCGCGTTTCTGCATGACAGAACATTTTACAGGTTAATACATTGCAGACAGTAACAGAATCACATCTCCCACCACAGGCATCTCTTGGCAGCTATTCCAGCCTTAATAACACCAGAGGTTGTCCATACCACTCACAGGTAGAGTGCACTTTATTTTTTTCTACTCAGTGGTATTTTACACTTAATTCTTTCTGCCGTCCACCCTTTCCGACTAAAGAGATTAGAATCTGTCTGCTCCAGGAAGGAGACTAGTAGGGTTGTCGACTACTCTTAACAGCAAAGACACCAGTGCACTAGGTAGAGACTCGCAGGTATCCTGCTGACTAGATGCATAACCCTGAGACATCTGAAAAGAATGCATGCTCTCTCAGAGGGCACATTTAAACCATTCCCTCCTTCCAGCTCATTTACATTCAGAGATTTAAGCCAAATGATTCACGTTCCATTAATAGGCTGATACTGCCTCTTCCCATCCCAGGTACCCTGCCTCAAATCACTGATTTCTTCACAGCAAGTAAAAACAATTAGGCTTATTTTGATAATCCTTATTGAACAGTGTACAGTTTTGAGAGATCAAAGGCAGGATTTCTTTCAGTTCTAAAGCCATCTTCACGTAGGAAGCTAGATAGCTTGATGGGTTTTTTAAAAGCAGCAAAAAGGACACATTAGGTATGAAGATTCTGTATGAATCTACAGTTCTCTTACAAGGACAAATATACAATACCCTTGTGAACTATTACATATTTCATATATGCAAGAAACTGGGTACAAAAAAATCTCACCACATTAATACTGATTTCTGTGATGTTACTGAGCAGTAAGTTGAGTTGTATTGGCAGGCATTCCAAAATGGAAGCTTCCCATTTCATGGATGGTTAAGAGATAGTGGAAGTAAGCTTCACAACTTTACAAAGAACACTTAATATGTGTATACAGTAAGAATTCAAATAGGTTGTTAGTCTTAAGTGGCCAAATCACTGGCCAGACCACCACACTGCTAGCTCTGGGATTCTATGGCCTACAAAAACAAAACAAACAAACAAAAACAACTCTTCAAATGAACAGGGTAATATCTTCAATTCCCATTTAGCCCAGCAATGTGCAATAATTTCGCTAGAAAGTCTAAGGCCTTAAGTATTTCCCCAAGGCAATGATGAAAACTGAATTTCAAGCTGATATCAAATCTCACAAAATAAGTCAACAAATAGCAAAAATTGTCAGTAGTGTAGTTGTTAATGCTCTCTAAAGGCATGGTTTCAGATGACTTGAACTATAAGGTAAGAACTGAATGTGTCAAGAAAAAAGGCCAGTTACAGCAATTGAACATGCCTGTATAATGACTGGCTTCTGCTTGCAATATTTTAATCCTTTGGCTCCAAGCATTGAGGTTATTAACATAGTAACGCACAAGATTCTACATTATAGGTAAACTGGCACCAGAGAGTTATACCTAGAGTCCTACTAGTAGGCAGAGAAGACTCAAAATACAATTCTTCCTTCTTTTGAGAACACTGAGACACAGTCGCAGGAATCAGACACAGGCTTCAAGAAACCCAAGCCTCTAATCCATCATACCCCAAGGGAGTGCAAGGATTTCCATACATAAACAGTACATTGCGTTTTAAGAACTATGATTAAAGTGTACTGACTTCAATTCATCTTAGATGGAAGAGAAGTGCTACTATCTGACCACAAAGCTATTTTTAAAAAGGACACTATCAGGTTAAAAATAATCTCTTAAAATTATTTTACTAGCACCACATTTTTTTTAAAAAAAAGGTCTAATTTACTTTCCATTATAACTGTTCAAGCTCAACTAGTGGAAGTAAAAAACCAACAAACAGAGTAAAGTTTCTAATGATTTTCACCTCTGGGCTCTTATATACTAGCACAAATGTCCTATGTTTGGGGGCACACATTTGTTAAACTCTTTCTACTAAAATTAAAAAAAAAAAAATCATGAAAACAATTAAGAGTTTTTATATTTAGTATAAGCTTTCATTCAATTAAAAAAAATCCACCCTATACATTCAAAACCTGAATTTGTCACAGATTTGACCTGGTTGTGTCCTTTTAATAAGAGCAGGAGACCTACCTATTAGACAGAAACTGAAAACTAAGAAAAAAATACTTAAAATCAAAATAGTTGGCTCTGATGAAGGTATGTTTTAACTCAGGTTAGAAAATAGCTTTTCCAACACGGTTGAACAGAGTCCCATTGTCAGCACTGGTAGCCATGCCTGTGGCTTGGAGGTCAACAGGATCAACTCGCCACTCAGAAAAATGTCATTAAAAAACATTTGCGTAACTGTGAAATTACAGTACTTAATGAAAGCCAAGTTGTTCTCTACCACTCAGCTCCTTCCTGCAATGGAAGTTGTAATTACTGTAGGATACAATTCAATTGTGTCCCTGATGTGCATCACTTAAATGAATAAATGCCATTCAGATAAACAGGAGTTATATGGTTAGTTTCTGAACTAATTTGTAACCTAGAGTGCAGAACTGACATCTCCATATAGAAAGGGAAGCAGACAGTAACTGGAAGGGAACTTCAATTAGATACAATCATGTGCAACTGCTGTGGTAAAGAGAATATTCCCAGTTTGAATATCCATTTATCAGAGTCTCTCTCCTTGTAGCAGTGCAATGGTCCCCTCTCCCTCCCAAAGCAGGGCATGAACTTTTCCTGACTCCATATATTTTTGATGCAACAGTCCAAGGGAGATGTGGCTTTCCATTGTAAAAGTAGTGATTTAGAGTGATGGGAGTGTGGGGGGAAGGCTTTGATTCATCCCCTTATTTCCAACTGCTTTTGTGTCAGGAAGCCATTATGGAGCATCTTGTCAACATGTGGCAAGATTAATGGGCATTGTATACAGTGGAGCCATTTGAATGAGAATACAAATCACTGAAATCAATGGGATTTTTTCAAACTGCTCCATAATACTCAATGCATACTAACATATACAGAATAGTAAGTGCACATGCACAGTAACAACTTTTCACTTTAATTTGACAGTTTTGTATCCCCCTAAGATAACTGATTAGTCTAGGGGCTACAGGGAGGGAAGTTGTCAGAAAAAGCAAACTCCTACTGCTCATAGTCACATGAGCTTCAGAGCACAATAGGAAAAAGCCAAGGGGCATAAGAGCTGTAGTTGGAATTCTGACAGCCAAAGAGGTCAGGCTCTTGTGATTTAGAGGCCAATCTTAAGCTTTTTTAGTATAATAAAAGTTTTTGTTTTTTTAAGAATGTATGCACTCAGGGCCCTACTTTTGAGTATAGCAAATATTTTCATATAGCCAGTAGCAACTGATCATTCACTGCAACCACAGAAAGAAAAAGTCTTCAGCATTAAAAATTAACTTTCCCCAGCCCATTTTCAATCCCTATGTACTGTCTGTGGAAAGTAATTCCAGACAGAGGACACAGAAAGCCATCCACCATTACTTGGACTATGATGCAAAGACATGTTGCTCTGTCACATAATACTACCATAGCAACAAGGAGGGTTCCAAAGAGCATACAAATTCTGTAGACGTCTCCAGTTACTGAAGGAGAAAACAACTCTGAAGGAATGTCTAAGAAACAGATGGACAGAGGCTACCGCTGAGCTCTACTTAGTCTGACCAGACGATCTACTGTCTGGATGAAGAGTAGCAAAATTCCAATGGACATGACCTTCATCTCAGTGTTTCATGACTGACATGGGAATGACTGACTAGAGCAGTGTGCAATGAGAGCTACCTGGACGCCTGCTGCAGTCCACTTCAACTGGGCTGCCTCAGTAAAGTTACAAAAACAGTTTATCTCCAATAATCTGGAGGCACAACTTCCCTTAAAAAAGATTTGAAGTGAATTATGTCATTGGTCCCTGTCCTTGGAGGAGCACAGGCTGATCTTCAGATATGGGAGGTAAGATGAAAGCTGGGTTTAATGGTTTTAAATCTGAATATGACAATCCCAGGAACGTGGTTTCACATAGTCCAGGAACGTGGGCTAGAAGACACAATAGAAGAGAGGCAGCATGTTAGTCATGGACATGTAGTGGCGGACATTATTGTACTGTCTATTGAAGTCAAGTAACCTTTTCTGTTCACACTCCCCTTAAAGGAAAAGCCAGCAACACCACACATTCTCACATCTGATAGTCATGGAGGCCATGACTGATTCTGACAGCAGGGTGGAGCCAGACATTTTTTCAGGTAAACATGAGTGTCTAGTCCAGGGGTCAGCAACCTCTGGCATGCAGCTCGCCAATGGGGAGCAGTGGGAAGCTGTGGCCAGCACATCCCTCGCCCGAGCCACTTCCCACAGCCCCCATCGGCCAGTGGGAGCTGCGATCGGCCGAACCTGCTGACGCGGCAGGTAAACAAACTGGCCCGGCCCGCCAGGGTGCTTACCCTGGCGAGCCATGTGCCAGAGGTTGCCGACCCCTGGTCTAGTCTATTGCCATTACAAAAATCTATTAATCTGTCTTCAGCGAAGACAGATCTACAACAGCAGCTGATCATTTCATGCCAGGAGTCAGTTCTGGGTGATAGCTACCACTACAGGAAATGAATACAAAAATTGCAGAGATGACATATTTGTAATTGGGGGGGAGGGGGGGGGAAGAGAGAGAGAGAAACCAGTGTTTCCTCTCATTTTTTACATCCATGTACGGAATGAATTTTGTTATGTGCACCAATATGGAGATGATGTGTGACACGTCACCTTCATATTGGTGGACATAACAAAATTCATGTGGTGGGGGTAGGGCCGAGGGGTTCGGAGTGTGGGAGGGGGCTCAGGGCTGGGGCAGAGAGTTAGGGTGTGGGGGGGCATGAGGGCTCTGGCTGGGGATGCGGGCTTGAGGTGGGGCTGGGGATGAGGGGTTTGGGGTGCGGGAGGGGGCTCAGGCCTGGGGCAGAGGGTGAGGGCTTCAGGTAGGGGTGAAGGCTCTGGGGTGGGGCCAGGGATGAGGGGTTCAGGGTGCAGGAGAGGGCTCAGGGCTGGGGCAGAGGGTTGGGTGCAGGGGATGAGGGCTCTGGCTAGGGGTGAAGGCTCTGGGGTGGGGCCAGGGCTGAGGGGTTCAGGAGGGGGGCTCAGGGCTGAGGCAGAGAGTTGGGGTGCAGGCTCTGGGGTTGGGCCAGGGATGAGGGCCTTGGGGGTTCAGGCTGCCCAGGGGCTGCAGTGGGGGGGGGGGGAAGAGAGAGAGAGAGAGAGAGAGAGAGAGAGAGAACTCCCTCCAGCCCTCTCTCACTGTAGCAGCTCAGGGCAGGGGGAGAGGTGCCTCTCCCGGCTGTGGAAACTCCGGCAGTCCTGGGCCGGGCTGAGGGAGAGGCGCCTCTCCTCCGGTCCCAGCAAGTCCAGGGCAGGTCCATGTTGCGGCCAGGGGAGGGGTGCCTCTCTCCCAGCCACAGCAAGTCCAGGACAGGTCCATGCTGGGGCCAGCAGGGAGGGGCACCTTTCCCCCGGCAGGTCCGTGCTGGGGGAGAGGCATCTCTCCCCGCCGCAGCCCTGAGCCCCTGCACGGGGCTTAATAGGCAGCTGCGCAGCTTAGAGGGAACTTAGGACCAGACCTTGAATTCTGAGCCCACTTAGAATGGGCTTCAGGTAAAACCTTGCTGAATAGGTTTGAATGCCTTTTCAAGGTGCTATGCAAGACAGGTTGAGCTATCAAGACTACTCAAACACTGAAGGGTTTGTGTTTAGGAGCAAAGTTGTCTATGTTTGACTTTATAACCATGTTTCTATTTTCCCTATTTTACAACTGCCACTGCTGAAGGCAAGGGAAAATTCCCTACAGACCCAACCAATGCAAAAACCACAACAACCCACAAGACAAAAAACGCCACCCCAAAACACAAAAACAAAACAAAAAAACCAAAATCCCACAACTGTTTCTCCTCATCCTGGAGGCTGAGCATGCTGCCTCCCCTGCACTGTAATACTAGTACATATTGCCTGAACGGATTAAAGTGCTCTGAGTTTAAAGGACATAAGCCCACTACTTGAAAACTGACAATCAGGGTGAAATAAAATGTACTGTTTAAACTTCTTTAAAGAAGTGACCCTACAAAGTAAAACTGAAAACGTGTGTATGTGTGGAGGGGGAGGGGGAGAGATAGTGAACAATGGGCAGTAAAATACTAGATACTTGAGTTTTTGTCAGCCAGAGACCTTCTCTAATTTCTGTTAGTAGAGTCAGCCCTTCTCCAAAATGATCTCAGAGGTCAGTAATCATGTAAGAGTAATGTTTCAAATTTTGTACTATTCTGTACAAACTTTTTTTGTTATTGGGCTCATGTCGTAAGTTTAAAAACAGTAAGAGTGAAATAGAAACCAACTTCTTTACATCATCAACCCCCATTTTCCAGATTATGCCACATCAGTCCATTCCCGCTCTCCTCTACCATATTAGAATTTCTCGCCCTTTTCCCCATAAGGCTGACTCTCACTAATCTTTTGTCCTTTACACAAGCCAGGCTTGTCCCTTCTCATTGTCTGTACACTTAGTTATTCCAGAATCAAAGGTTAATCACTCACATTTTTCAGGGGGCAATACTGATGTGCATACCACTCCTGACTGTAAAGGCAAATTATGACACCTTGGCCCAGGAAGAGAGAGGTCCACATGATCACATTCCAAATGGGCCCTTTCCGACGGTCATTAAGAATGAAGTTGAAAACCACTGGAAGAGGAAATAGGAAGTCATCAAGGTGCGCTATTCAGGACATCTGCAAGCTCAGGTTTTAACCCACATTAAGAGCCAATAAGTCTCGCATTCTCCTTTCATTTCCACTAATTTAGTTTGATCATCGGTCTGCTTTCCATCTCCACTGTATTGATGGCACATTATGGGAAAAGTCCATACAGCACAGGAAAGCATGCTCATTATCTTCTTTCACAAGTGATATGTATCACATTGGCAGGTTTATTCCCTACAAGACTACCAGGTCCATCTGGCAGCCTCAGTTTAGAACGGGAGTGGTAGTGTGCTACAGCAGAGGAGTGAAGAACGCTGGCAGAGCAGGGGATGGGAGGCAGCTGTGAACATCTGCACTGTGCCTGCTCCATAACAATTACCACCCACAAAGTAAACACGTTTGCACTCATGCTCCCACAAAAAGAGGCAGGGGAAAGGGAAGATGCCATCCTCCAACTCAATGCTGGAAGGCTACACCTATACACATCAGTCACTGTAGCAAGATAAAAACTGAGCAACTACTCCCTCAGGTTATGGCTTTAAAAATAAAAATATTGGCTACTAGGCAGAAGTGTGGTAACTCATCCTTGAGGGGCTGGCTAAAGGGAAAAGTTATGTTATTATAAATTCACTGCCCAATTTTATATACATTAACTTGGTATGTTTTATATACATGGGAATATGTATATGGCTAGTTGTATAGCAATACAATTTCCCTCACCCTTATATTCCTTGCCTCCTTAGACCCCAATCCTGAAAACACATAAGTAACTCTTTAATGTGACTCCTTGGACACATGTGTTTGCAGGATTTGGTTCTCCAGCTGGAACTCTTCTACAGGAAACATTTCTGCAAGTGTTTGAATAGCAACTAGCCCAACAGAGCCTGATCACCATTTTAATCTCTGGACTTTACCCCAGCTGCATATTTTATTTTTTACCAAATGCTTTCCTGGTGACTTACTTCCAAAGCACATGAAGAGGCAGAAGAGGACTGGATAAAAATAACCAAAGCAGACTCCCAGGACATACTCGTGTACGGCAGCTGAGACAGCAAAGACAGACAGCATAGCAGCAGCTTTGAACTTCTTACCAAAGAACTGGTGATGGGAAGAGGGGTGGGGGGAAGATATCAAATACAGAGCTGTTCTGTTGTACTTTATTCTATTTTACACTAGAGGTTAATACATTTAAAGTAATTTTAATGGACTAGTTAGGGTCTGCCCGCTATGCACGAGGAGCTTTAAAATGCCATATACATTACAGATTCCTTAGATTAAGGAAAGTGTCTATTCTTTGGGGGATTTTTACTCTGCTTCTCATTTCCCGAGAATGCACATGAAATATAAAAACACACCAACGCTCTTCTATTCAAATAACATATTACCATGCCAGAATATAACAGTTCTGTGAACCAACATACTATTAGATTCAGTTGTTACCTTTCATTAAAGCGTTAGATTAGGCCCCAGTCCTGCACTTTATGCATGTGAGTAGATCAGTGAACTCAATGGTTCTCCTAACATGCATAAGTGGCTGCCCATACCAAGACACTGAATTTGGTCATTCACATCCCTGAATGCACTATGAAGCAGCGTTTCACAATCAGGTTACTAGTTTGTCTATTGTTAAATTTTTAACCTAAGTCTCCCCTCCCATCCTGCAGGAAAGGCTTTGTGATCTCCCCCTCAAAGGTCAGCAGATCACCAGTTTGTCAGTCACTGACTCTTTTTGTTAGTCATCGGATCAATCAAAAAGCAAGGCCTCTTTGCACCTCTACAGGGTAAGACATTGGCTTCCGTAAAATTGGCATAGAAATAGGGAGAAGCTTTTACTGGACATTCATTTATTCAAAACAATTTACAAAGTTCTAATATGGATTCCATTCCTACACCACTACATTAATTCACACTTCACCACATTTTCCTCCTTTGTCATCCTCTTCAGTGATTTCTGCATAATTGCAGAAATAACCTTGCTGGATGAAAGCTATTCCAGAGCGCTTCTCCACATCAGTGCCCTTCCAAAGCCAATGAGGACTCTAGCAATGCAAACTACTACTTATTTTCTCACGAGGAATGGTGTTAGCTCCCCTCTTACACCCACCCCCTTACATTTTTAGAAAAAGATGCCATAGTGTTTCAAAGAGAGGTAAAGAATGAGGACCAAGTCTGCTTGCTGCTCACCCACAGAAAGTCCCTGTAAGCGTAGTAATACAGCCAGTCATGTACCACCACATTCCATGTTCGGTAATAGTTTGCATACGATGTGGAGTTCCACCAATCCTGAAACACACAGTTAAAGGGGAGAAGAGGGCACATAGTTGGCGTTAGTGATAGGTCTTCCATTAACTCTTTTTTGAAAACTAAGTTTGAAAATGTTTGAGGAGACTAGTTGTTCACACAATCTATCATCCCAGTTAATTTAACAAGTTGCATTGCAAGATTTCACAGGTTATGGCATTTGTAGCATCTTTATCTTTCAGGGGTATGACAGTTACTCCAATAACTGAGTTCTATGGAACTGCAGTGGTCAAACAGAATGAAAAATTTAAATTATGGTCATGCTAATGAAAAGATTTGACAGTTCTGGTGGCTGAACAGTCCTGTTTACTCACAGAGAGGTAATACAGGCATTGGCAGGCCAAGTTTCCTCCACAATACCCCACTGGGATGCCTCAATCCTGATCTAGGGGGACTTTGGAGAAGGAACTTCCCCTACAATGAACATCAGTAGCATTTCTGCTGCTAGGACGCCTCATGCAGCAGAGCTTTCTGAAGTTCTTTTCCTCTCCTGCCCCTATTTCATTTGGAGAAAGCAATTCTAGAAACTTCATAAAACTAATATCATTTCATTTAGGATTGATTAACAAAGATAGCATCTGAGGAGAACAGCAGCAACATCTACAGACATTGCAGAAGAAAGACCTTGTTACCTTGTAGAACATTCTGTCTGCAAAGCGCAGCATCTCAGCAAATGCATTAAGCCAGCAGTGAAGGAATGCAAAGAAGACCAAGAAGAGAATCAGAACGCCTGGGGATACAGAACAAAAAAAACCCAGACTCATTTCACAACATCTGTTGTTTACTCATCTGTGACCAGGGATACATAAACACAGCCATCAAACTGTATCTGCTGCAAACAGGTTTAACAGGAGGAACCAGATTTTGTATTACTCAATCTATAACTATCATTTTTAAAGGGTACCTCACCACACAGGACACACAAAGGCTGCTCTATGGTGCAGAGACTGTTAACAAAGGAGCCAGAATTAAAATTTGAAGTTCTGTTTGAATCTCTCGTGCCCTCAAGCTATAATATCTCATTGCTGAACTTTCATGGAGAAAGTCTTATTTAACAACAGAACAGCAAGTTATCTTCTTAGTTATCACAGGATAGGTGCACTGCAGGGCAACCATATCTGCTATAGCGACCAATTCTCCCCTCCCTATGAAAAAAACAAATCCTGTGAGCAGGAGTTTGGCACCTTCTCTGAACCCTCCTTTTACAAGTCTAGCCTGGGTGGGAAATGGAGGAAGGTTGTAATGTTGCACAGCCACCTGGGTCTCACCTGGCAGGATGGAATTGAAAATGCAGAGGACCAGCCCTCGCAGATTGAAGGGTTCCTGACTTATGTTCCGAAATGGAGGGATGCAGAGTCGCACAAAGATGTAGTAGGCATAAAAAAGCGAACCAATCACCTGCAGCACAAGAGCAGTCACACTCCATAAGAAAAATTAATGCACAACATCTGTAACATCGCAACTCTCTACAGAAGGGAGAGAAACAATGGCACCACCCCGAACTTCCCACCACTCACAGACTTTTTGGATTAGAGACAATATTAATGAAACTCCCACAGTATTCTAATTTTTTGTTTTCAATTAATGTTGGAGCATTATTCCCAGATAGCTGATGTGGTAATGTCAGTGCATTGTCACTGTTCTGCCAGAGTAGCTTTAAAAATTTCTCCAAATCCACCTACTGATGTGGCAGCTCTGAGCAGTTCTAAAACAGTGCTAGAAGATGATGAAGCTGAGTAGTTTTATGCTGATGCCCAAAATACAAGTGAGAAATCTCACAATTTGGATCTAACCAAGACATTGAGACAGAGCTGAGCACACATTATATATTATGATAATTACTTCACATATATTATAATCTTCATTTCTCTTCCATCTGAGAAGATTTACAACAGGCCAGGCCATTCAAGAACCTGGTTTTGGTTCATCAGGCAACTCCCTATTCAAAGTTTTAAGACAGGGAAGTTCTGTCAATACAGTAATTTGACTGGATGAACACCCTGACTCACTTTATAATCGGCTTTTCAGCTCACCTAAGCCCCATTATAAACGCACATACCATATCGCAACTAGAGTACATGTTTTTTCACCCCTTTCCTTCCACATCAAGAACAGCCTATCAAGAGGGAGCTGGGCCCCTTTGTTAGTGCCATTTAGATGCAAAGAAGGATTCCTTGTGAAGTGGCAGAATTCCAGGTCACACCACACTGAGGGTCCAATAAAACTTGACCTGGAAGTTTCTTTGGACTACAGCAAGAAACAATGAACGACTGTGCTCATTGAAGCACATGGGGCAAAGGAAGCAGTTTCTTGTCACTGCCCCCACAAACATACACACACTGCCTTTCCAAACTCACAAAATCTTGATAAGTGCTAGGTTTAGAGAAAAAGTGAGGTGAGAATACAGAAGTGTAAGTGTCCTCTGCACCAATCTCAGTTGAACTAACTAAAAGTTATTTACTTTGATAAGGTACGGCCATTAAAATGATAAAACAAGTAACAAAGTTTAATGTTCAGATAAGCATCCAAAAGCTTGGCTTGAACTATCAAAACCTCAAGTCTTCAAAAGAGAGCTGGAGATCTCAAGAGATATACTGGCACTTGTGTTTCTGTCTGGAGCACGTGAAGTGGTAAACCACCTTTTCCAAAAAGGGTGTGGTTCAAAACTAAGGCAAAGGCTCAGATCAATTCTTTGTTGTGCAAGGTAATTAGCCCTTCTCCAGTATCCACAGTATATTGGTAAAATGCATACTGGTGTTTCTATTGCCCTCTGCATCAATATAAAAGCCAATGGTCGTGAATCAAAGCTAAGGAAAAGTCAATCCCTAACTGAAATTATGACAGAATTTCATCAGAGGGTGGATAAAATATTGAGTCAACTCACTGAAGGAAGCAACTAGTAGAAATATTTTTTCTTAAAAAGGAGTTAGACGAGTATCTGACAAAATATTTCAGGGTACAAATATTAATATAATAGCAGGGATCAAAGAGAGTTTTCTTTTCTTCCATCGCTAGAAGGGCTTCTGTATTTTTCCGGTGAAGCTGATTGCTGAATAATTCACATAAGTTGAGGCCTCAAGCAGGAAGTGCCCGACAATTCCATCTGATAGAGTCTGAGAATTCTCTGGACATGTATTAAGATGATCAAAAATTAAACTAGACTCACCTGTGCAAACTTGGTAGCTACATAACCCCATCTTATCATGGGATTCCTACAAAGAGAAAAAGCACAATATTACATCTAACAAACTCTTCCTTTGGGGAAGCAAGGATCTCACCCAGTACAACCGTATTCTGTAACCATCCCATCCCTTGAGCACAGAACTAAATTAAAGTTTAAATTAGTGGTTTAGTCTGTGGAATATTGATGGTCTATAGAAAGCTCATGGCTCCTCCTTATTGCCAGCTGTAAAGTGCATTAAGACAGCAAAATATATTACTTTCTCATGTAAGAAATTGCATATGTCTATGGCAACTACAGCAATCACATAAGGAGATAGCAGTCTGCACGACTGTGAACGGGAGGAGAGTTAGTCTACTAGACAGTGCCACTAAAATGGGCCCCATACTATGAAAGTTTGAGAACTCCTGGGCTAAGTATTTAAGAAGTACCTGTAGTTCCTCCTCAAATCCAAGAGATGGAGCTGCTTAACAACTCCATATTATGGCAGATACTCAAATTTAACTAAAATCTAAGGGACTAGTCTTCACAGTTCCCTTTCTTTCTAAAGACATTCAGCATCTGGTTGTTTCATTCCTAGATCTAACTCTAGACAGTTTTTCAGAAAAGCTCCTAAAATACCTAGAGATTGGTTAGCAGAGGGCGGGACCGAGTCAAGCCATTGGGGTGCTATTTCCAGCCCTGCCAGTAGTTTGGCATAGGACCTGCAGAAACTCACCTTATCTCTCTGTACCTCAGTAAAGTGGGGGTAGTTCCCACTTCGGAGTCATTAAACATCAGCTCAGACTTTTAGAATACTACATAAAGATATCAGTGTTGTTGACATTACCTCGGATAGTTGTCCCTGTAGATGAGGGTGGGAGCAAAGAGGAAGTACAGATACTGGGTAACTTGGGGAACTGGGACGGTGCCTGAAAGAGCAAAAAAGAGTATTTGGTAGTGAAGCATTCAGCACACTGAAGGCATGGTGCTTCCCTCACTAGCCTTCTGCCTACTTAACCTAGGCCTCCTCACTAGCCATCACCCTGAAGACTTTAGTAAAGGAGTCAGAATCCTTAGATTGCCAGAAAAAGAACAGAGGGAAAACAGATTAGTAATTAGCAGGAATTTTGCTTGGGACATGTAGTTCAGAGAAACCAGCGCAGCCACTCAGTGCACAATGTTGTTAAATTGGCAGTCATTACACACAGTCGCATTTTTAAAGGAGGTACTGCCGGTGTGTCATGATTACTGATATCATGTGTACCTCAGTGCCAGAATGTCGGCAGACCAAGTCCCACACCAACATCTGGGCTCTTATTCCATGCTAACTTTACTGTGCAGTTCTAGATGGGTTACTGCCCTCTTAGAGGTGCTGTCCTTTGGATTGAAGCATTACACCGAAGTCCCCTCTACCATTTCTTGTGGATGTCCCAGTGGTAGCAAGATCCCCTGGCACTAAAAGCACGTAGAAAACCCCTAGATGTCTTGGCCAACTTACTGTCTCTCTAAAACTAGTTCTAATTCTTCTTCTTTGTAATAACTCAGTCACCCTGGGTGAAATTCACTTCTATGCAGAGGGCCACCACACAGCCCAGGCACCTCTCTAGCCACATTAAAGACCCACTTACATCTGAGAGTATAAATGGTGCACAGAAGTCTTGGGCTGACCATATGTATATTGGTGAATTTCACCCCTAGAGGAAGGAGGACTCAGGAAGCAAAGAGTAAAACAAATTATCCACAAACGTCTAGTGGAAGCAGGGGTAAGTTACTCACTCGACTTCTCCTTGGCTGAAGACAGGACCCGAGGAACATTCTCCCTAATGAATGAATAAGCCTTCATAATTAGACGAACCTGTAAAACAAGAGTGTGTCCAAGATCCCATTTTCCACAATTCAACTTCCTCAGCCTCTGCACTCCAGTGGGACAGAGTGATGCATCTGGGTAACGCTTTCAGCATATTAGTCTCTTTTCACCTTCTCCTTTTTTAAAAGGTATGTACTGTTCCCCCTATACGTTCACCTCTCAACTAAACACTCAGAATACCAGAAGGGGCAAGTATGCAGATAGTAGTGGTACTTGCCCCCTCTGCACCTCCAAAAAAATCCAAACGGTTTTGTAATTTAGGTGGAAATTAAAATGAGCTCCAGTCCAGTGCATGTGCCGTATGACATGGAAACCAATAAAATGTTAGTCAGGTTAACCGAACACAATCTAGAATGAAGCAATGAATCACATCCTTTCGATACCCCAGCTGTTCTCAACACTGAGATTATTGTTGTCAATCTAGAATTATTTATTGAGTATACGGCTCCATTTTTTAAGTGATCAAGTTGAAGCAAGATGGCACCAGCACATGAGCTCTATGCCTACTGTTCAGTTCACGTTTTTTGCCCCCCACAATTTCCTCTCAGGAACTGATAATTGCTTGGCAGTTAATACTCCTCAAACTTGCTCTCTGAGTCCTGGCGACTCCTGTTTTGAGACGCTCACAGTGACAACTGCTTCTAGAATTACAAACATCAGGACTGTTGTGAATACATTCAGAACACAAAACGTGAATATACAGCAACAAACTAATGTTAAACATAGCTATTAAGAACTATTTCTGGGTCACAATAGAGGTGTACACTTCTCTTTTATGTATGAATATAATTGTTCAAGAAGGATCTTAAATTCTCTGTCAGGCCAGCACAACATGTTTAATGGGAGTTTAAAGTAAAAATCTGACCCCCCTTTTATAAAAGCTAGAACTGTTCTAACTCTAATTATATTTAATCTACTCAAGATTGGCTCCCTCAAAATGTAACTGTGCACAGTTACCACCTTCCTACTTGGGATACAACTGAAAGATTATTCTGTGAATATCACAGAGTATTACGAAGAAGCAAATGCCATGCATCACTTGGGCCATAGAAGCAATGTTTGCTACATTAAACCGTTTGCTGTTTGGGTCAATATGGCCATATATTTTATATACTGCACATCTTACATGAGGATATATGTATTCTTCATATTTAGATGCACAGGGCACAAAAAACTGCTTGAATTTAGAACTACAGTATTAGAAGTCAAAATCACCAAGAAGGTGAATGGCTATTTTACATGGAGACCGTTCAAAACCATTCCCTACCGTTTTTGAATATATTTAATGTCATCTGCGCTCTTCATTGACAGAGCAGCAAGTAAAATGAGTGTGAGGTTGCAAGACAACCCAAAATTAAAGCTTGAGAAATTACACAGATTTGTTCTGCCCTCTTTATGGGTATTACACCTTATCTGTTGTGTGGCAACTAGATTAATTTACATCACAGACAATGGTCAAGTGGCCTTAAATTTTTACTTTTGTTCTAAAAGCAGCCAATACTGGGAACTGGCAATATTTCAAGTGTTTCCACTTCTCTCTTGCTTCTAGCAGTCACATGAGTACACCTTGTCTACAAACAGATGATATTTAAAAATATATATATGCAGTAGTCTAGTGCAATTGTATCATATTAACAGATACTGAATTTAATTCAATCAGCCAAGGGTACAATTATTGAAAACCTGTTAATAAAATAGAAAATATTATTTTTTAAAAATCAGAACTAGTTGCCAAGAGTAATGAGGTCTCTTAGTTACAAATTGTTATTATCTCACATGCAGAGATAGGCACTACAATATCTTTTTGAGGAGAAAAAAAGGCTTTTCAGCAAGTTCTTTCCTAGACAAAATTTGCACTCTAGCATGCAAAGCCATCTACTGTCCTGCCTCTAAAGTCACCATGCAGGGACTCACCTGTTCAAGTATTATAACGAACCGAGAGGCTGGAGGTAGAGCATACGACACAGCAACATACGTTGGCCCAAGCCCAAGCCCGATGCTTTGGAAGAGCATGAAGAGCATCCCGAAGAAGAGGGAGCGGATTTTCCGGTGGGAGGAACAACAGTGGCCCTGGGCCCACTGCAGGAAGAGGCCATAGGGTAAAATGAACGTGGACAGAAACATGCAGAGCCAGGTGGAAATGACAACAGGAAACTTGCCAAAAGCGAAGACCAAAAGATCAAATTCAAGCACCAGCCTAAAAGAAACAGATATGAGACAAAGCCAGATTAGTGGTATGTGGTGTTCATTATCTCTTTTTATGAAAGCTTCCAACCCAGTTCTGCAGTGGTCACAGAAAGCGACATTAGCAGACAACAGCTGGTAGGTGATCTCAGTTCAATTCCTTAATGGACAAATGCATTGTGCAAAACCAAACCACACTCTCTCTTGTTGGCAACAATGACTGGCTGAAAGACTAAGATCTGACTCAGCAACACGTGTAAGCACATGCTTAACCCTAAGTCATATGGGCTTCAATGGGACTTAAGTGCCTGTTTTAAGGAAGCGCATGCTTAAGTTCTTTGCTGAAGATGGATGAGCTTAAGCACGCACTTAAGGGTAAGCATGTGCTTACATGCTTTGTTAAATCAATACTAGAGTGAGACCCGGAAACAGAACTTCTCTCACTTCTAGCGAGGGTCCCTCCAAAACAGGGAGGAAACATTTACTGGGAAGTGAGAAAAGTTTCTATTGATGACTCCATGGCTGTACTTGTTCAGTGAATAAACAGGATTTCAGTCTCCGGAGATGTCACTTTAGCATGTTTCACAAGAACTCAGGGTCAGATTATTAAATATATTTAGGCACCCAAAGATGCAGATAAGCACCTAGTGGGGATTTTCAAAAGTACCTGTACACCTAATATCCACTGATTTTAATAGGAGTTGGACACCTAGATGCCTTTGAAAATCCCACTAGATACCCAAGTACCTTTACAAATCTAGCATTAAATCTACTTTGTTAAAAAAAGGTAGAATTAAATCCCAGGTAGGTTTGCTATAGAACATGGTTGATTATTTTTAGAATCATGAAGAAACAGTTAAAATCTGCACAAATGAATATTGTGACTGGTCCTTCATGGTTTTTCCCTCCTTTAGAATCTAGTCTGATTTAGAAGTTTTAGATTTCTAGCCCTTCTACCTCAGAAGGGCCTTCACTCTATAGATTTAAAACTCTGCTGGCTCAGGACGACCTCTCAGGTACACATACCACAAGTACACAAAAGCTTAAAATGTATTCATTCCCATCCGGATTCATATTGGGATTACAAACTGTACCCTGAGACACTATCAGATTTATTTAGGAAGACAGTAAAAAAAAAAATATATGTTACTGCAGATACTATTATGACAAAATATTACAGACAATCTGTTCCTCTGTATGGAAGACAAGTCTCCAATGTAGATCCATCCAATTCTTCCCCTGCTGTCCACATCACTTTCAATTGAGAAACAAAGCTAAGCTTCCATTTGGAAACCCAAATGCTGCCAGTTTACATTCATCCAGAACTGTACGTGCCAACTCTCAATTAGAGATGAAAAAAACACTAACATCAAGTCATGTCACAACTGGTTCTGATACATGAAAAACAAGGAAATTGTCTTATCAGTAAGATAAACATGTAGTTTCACTTGTAATCTACAGGGATAGCTGCCAAAAACAACTACAATTTAAGCAATAACGTCAACAAGTCAGAGGAAGACTCTCTCTCAAGCATGTTCAATACTGGCTACAAGCATCTAAACACAGGCACAACTGAGTCTGTTCCAGGACCTTCAAGGTTCATTTAGAACAACTTAATTTACATCTATTTAGCAACAATACAGTCCTCCAGAAGTGTGTTCAGTATAGTCTACTAATGCAGGACAGAAGACTGCCAAAGTATTTGCCATTTTTCAAAACTGTCTATACTGTCCCCTTCACTTGACATAAATGAAGAACCACCCCCATCCAGTTCATAATTCTGGTGCTCTGAGAACATAATGAAAAGAAGCTATCATCTACCTTTATGTTGAGTTCTCAAGAACCGCATGCCTCTAGCCCAATGACATTGGATATAATATTTCTAGGATATGTGCCCAAAGCCTATGAGCCATATGACAAAATTGCTCACTATCTCCCTATGCCTTCTGTGATTGCCCTATGTCTAGGATGTAAATTCTAGCACAATTTTAAAGCTTGTTGAGTCTATTTACAAGTTTTATGACCTGTCTACACAGCATTATACTTGGAGTACGAGTTCCCCGATTTTGTAACTTTATGTACCACTAATTTTTAATTATCAATTTTCAATGTGTAAGTGCTTCCCTTTCAACACACTTTCTTACCTTCCTTCATCAATAAAGTCTACTACAAGTGTGCTGAGAATGAAGAGGATGAGGAGAGCGATGAACATGTGGTAGATTGTCCGGATGTGGTTCACTTCAAACAGCTCACTGGGGAGGAGGTCCAAATGAAGAGCAATATCATTAGCACACATATGAATAGCATATAGTGTCCATAGTACTTTTTCTCTTCCAAATGTTTCCTTTCAATGTGAAACATGCCCCAACAAGTACAGCACAACTGGGAGACAAGAGCTCCGAGTTATAGTTCTGACTTGCTACATGACTAAGTCACTGCTCCGTTCCTCACTTTTTCCATCTGTAAGAGTATGGTGATACAACTACCTCACCGGGGTGTTGTGTGAATTAGTTCATGTTTGTGAATAAAAGATACCTGGTTCTCATCTAGCACTTCTACCTGAAGATCTCAAAATTCTCTCTTTGAAGGTGGGGTAGGTAATCCTCAACCTTATTTTTACACAGGGAGAATTAGTCACAAGATTAAATGACTTGCATAAGAATCCAAAGGGGACTGTCAGCAGTCAACAACTGAGACAGGTCCATTAAAAGCAATGAATACAAGCAATAAACAGTTTCTCCCCAAAGGAATTCAGATTTGAGGATCCAACAAGTGTTGTGCTGTGGCAGCCCTCCAGCAGGGCTACAGCTATTCCTAGTGCCTCCCACTGTCACCATCTTTCTAGCACATGTGGGCAAGGGCACGTGGGAAAAGGTTTACAGAACCTTCTACATAGGAGAAAGGCAGGCAAGCAAGCTACACCGCTTTGTAGCTTCAGAGAACCATTATCTTTTCAACAAATACCCATTTTCTTAGAGATAAAGCTCCATGGACATTTGCAACTATATATGTCTGAAAAAAAATATTCAACAGGAATCAGACATAGAAAGAAAGGGCTCAACTATAATAAAGAAGAGGTCCCAAAGTAAAGATACTGAGGGTGGCCAAGTGAGGCACTTTTAGCCAGTATGCTTCAGAAACAACAAGTGCAGTTAAAGTACTCACTCCAAGATGGACCTCCTAGCAGTAAAGAGCTTTCCATGTTCTGGAGGTGCTCTCAAGCCCCTGTGAAGAAGAAGGAGAATATTAAAGACAAAAAATTGTAAACTATAAAGGTTGCAGGAAACTTAACCTCATCCAGGGACCAGCTTACTTGGTTTTGTGCAGGTCTCTCTCTGAGCAGGTAGCTACAGGGAAGGTGGATGTTGCTGTGGAGGATTCCAGAAGCACAGACTTTGCTATCAAACGGTTCACAAACTCTGTAAAGTGACTGTCCACCTCCTTCATGAATGCCGGCTTCAACTCCTGATAAAGTGGAAATAGGGTCACATTATTTTCTATGCCTTGATGGGTCAAATCAGCTGTGAAACGCTACCATGAGTCATGCTTTGAATAATGCTTATTCATCTTTTGATACAATGCAGAAGAGAGGAAAGCTATCGATATTCTGGCGATAACGTTTCAAGAAGGAGAAAAGTAAAAATTAGGGGTGGTATGTACGTCATAAGATGTGGGACCAAGTAAGTTAAATGTAACCTCCCATCCCTGGAAAAAAAAGCCCTGCATTCACACAACATTATGTTACATATTTAAAAACAAGAACGTAAGAATTGGTACACATGATGTAACACTAGATTGCCTATGTTGCACTATGAGGACAGTGCCTTTTGCTTCTACAGTTTTTATGTTTAACCTTGTAAGTTTTTTGGGGAGGTTAAGGGGGTAGAGTTGCACATTAATTTCTCACATGAACAATGAAATGGTCCCAACTAGTCTTCGAATTTTACACCCTCACAAAATGAACATGGGGAAGAGAAAAGAAAGGAATTTACACCTGAGCTACTGCCGTTGTTTGGCTAGAGGCAGTTTTCTGCATGGCTACGTTTACAGGGCAACATGTGAAAATGCAATAGTAGATGAAACAACAGCAACAGAGAAAAAAAATCAAACAAATAGGCCCCGAAGTACTGAGCCCTCCGATTCCCATTAGAGTCAATAAGAACTAAGGGTTCTTAATATCTTGCAAGGCCAAGCCCTTTGATTTTCACTGTGGAAAGATTATGCCACTTGTACTTTTGATATTTAGTTTCCAATTAAAATATTCCTGCATGAAGGCCAAGATACTTGCACTGTATTGTCAAAGGGGACTAGGCATGCCATTACGGCATGCTCAGAGGTGATTTGACAAATTGTAGACAATTTGTATTCTTCCCTCTCCATGCAAAAGCCTACTATGGGTCCAATGGTTTATCAAAAGGGTGTTTAGATGCATTTTTGAAAGGTCCTTTGGATGACCAAAAAGAGGTCTTATGCTGTAATGTTACATTCTCAATTACAGTGCTTCAATGACAGCTGAAGGAATTTTTGCTTAAAAGCCTTTCAAAAAATTTCATAAAGCAAGCAAAGTTTTAGCTTCAAAAAGGTGAATTTTCAGAATGTGAAAGTGTGGCTATAACTGAAGTCCTATCTTGTCTAGATTACCAGTTTGCATAACACATTTCCTAGTTGCACATTGCTTTCCAGCTTGTAACGTACTAGGAAACGCACCATAAGGCAGTCTACAGTTTGAAGATTGTGCTAATGCAAGGGAAGTGTCCAGCTTATTTGCAAGGGAGTTAAAATGGTAAAATGGTAGCTGTCTTCAGACTGATTGTGTAAAGAGAACTACTACTGCTAGTATGTGCTAGATTGACAGTTCTGGATAGTGAAGTGTTCTTTTCACCCACAGAAGAAATATGGCAGAAGCAGTGGTAGGTGAAAGTTTTCCCCAGCATATTACATATATATCCTGAAATGAAAGCAACAGCATAAACATTAGCCTCAGGAAGACCGGAGAGCCATGCAAAGTTAATTATTCTCGAAAATCCAGATAATATGAGAAACAGACTGCAAGAGATATGGGGCCAGATTCTTAGACTCACATTAGAAAAACTACATTGATGTACACCATTTGAGCATCTGGCCCCTGGGCAATAGTCTGAAGTTAAATACTTGCTGTTGGGTTGCTCCTCAAAACACCAGCCTGGTGGGGAGGAAAGATGGTGAAAGCTAACTAGTAAGACAACAATGCTCTACCCCAGAATTTTTCCAGAAACTAATTTTACAAAGATTAAACTTCTGCAGCATAAGATGAGCATTTCTAGGCAACGGATTTCAAAAAGATGGGCTTTAAATTAAATAAAAACTCAAGCTAGCCAAAAACTCAAAAGGTAATGAATTGTTTTTTAAGTATATCAGAAGCAGGAAGCCTGCTAAACAACCAGTGGAGCCCCTGGACGATCGAGATACAAAAGGAGCACTTAAAGACGATAAAGTAATTGTGGAGAAACTAAATGAATTCTTTGCGTCAGTCTTCACGGCTGAGGATGTTAGGGAGATTCCCAAACCTGAGCCGTCCTTTGTAGGTGACAAATCTGAGGAATTGTCACAGATTGACATGTCATTAGAGGAGGTTTTGGAATTAATTGATAAACTTAACAGTAACAAGTCACCGGGACCAGATGTCATTCACCCAAGAGTTCTGAAAGAACTCAAATGTGAAGTTGCAGAAATGCATATAGTTTGTAACCTGTCCTTTAAATCAGCTTCTGTACCCAATTGGATTGGAAGATAGCTAATGTAATGCCAATATTTAAAAAGGGCTCTAAAGGTGATCCTGGCAATTACAGACCGGTAAGTCTAACGTCAGTACCGGGCAAATTAGTTGAAACAATAGTAAAGAATAAAATTGTCAGACACATAGAAGAACATAAATTGTTGGGCAAAAGTCAACATGGTTTCTGTAAAGGGAAATCATGTCTTACTAATCTATTAGAGGTCTTCGAAGGGGTCAACAAAATGTGGACGAGGGGGATCCAGTGAACATAGTGTACTTAGATTTCCAGAAAGCCTTTGACAAGGTCCCGCACCAAAGACTCTTACGTAAATTAAGTTGTCATGGGATAAGAGAGAAGATCCTTTCCTGTATTGAGAACTGGTTAAAAGATAGGGAACAAAGGGTAGGAATAAATGGTAAATTTTCAGAATGGAGAGGGGTAACTAGTTGTGTTCCCCAAGGGTCAGTCCTAGGACCAATCCTATTCAACTTATTCATAAATGATCTGGAGAAAGGGGTAAACAGTGAGGTGGCAAAGTTTGCAGATGATACTAAACTGCTCAAGATAGTTAAGACCAAAGCAGACTGTGAAGAACTTCAGAAAGATTGCACAAAACTAAGTGATTGGGCAACAAAATGGCAAATGAAATTTAATGTAGATAAATGTAAAGTAATGCACATTGGAATAAATAACCCCAACTATACATACAATATGATGGGGGCTAAATTTAGCTACAACTAATCATGAAAGAGATTTTGGAGTCATTGTGGATAGTTTTCTGAAGACATCCACGCAGTGTGCAGCGGCAGTCAAAAAAAAGCGAACAGGATGTTAGGAATCATTAAAAAAAAGGGATAGAGAATATGATGGAGAATATCTTATTGCCTTTATATAAATCCACGGTATGCCCACATCTTGAATACTGCATACAGATGTGGTCGCCTAATCTCAAAAAAGATATACTGGCATTAGAAAAGGTTCAGATAAGGGCAACTAAAATGATTAGGGGTTTGGAACAATTCCCATATGAGGAGAGATTAAAGAGGCTAGGACTTTTCAGCTTGGAAAAGAGGAGACTAAGGGGGGACAGGATAGAAGTATATAAAATCATGAGTGGTGTGGAGAAAGTGAATAAGGAAAAGTTATTTACTTGTTCCCAAAATATAAGAACTAGGGGCCACTAAATGAAATTAATGGGCAGCAAACAAATAAAAGGAAATTCTTCTTCACACAGCACACAGTCAACCTGTGGAACTCCTTGCCTGAGGAGGTTGTGAAGGCTAGGACTATAACAGGGTTTAAAAGAGAACTCGATAAATTCATGGAGGTTAAGTTTGTTCATAGCTATTAGCCAGGATGGGTAAGGAATGGTGTCCCTAGCCTCTGTTTGTCAGAGGGTGGAGATGGATGGCAGGAGAGAGATCACTTGATCATTCCCTGTTAGGTTCACTCCCTCTGACATCTGGCATTGGACATTGTCGGCAGACAGGATGGACCCTTGGTCTGACCCAGTATGGCCATTCTTATGTTGTTATAAGGAGTGTCCTGCGAGTCACCCCATTTTGGGGTGCTGCCAGGAAGAATCACACAAGGATAATGTCTTGTAAAGAAAAATGTCTAGGTATTATTTGATGTCCACTTTGTTATTTTCTATCACTGGAATAGCTAGCTGATAATCATTCCACTGATGAATTTTTTAAATTTAATAATCTTTCTTTAAGCTTCCTTATTTTCCCTGTCTAAGATACCTTGAAATTCCCTATAAATTAGATAATTGCAATGTCACAGCTGGTACTTTTGAGAGGTACAGCTTTTACCTGGGACATTATCACATGGTCTCTAGGAAAGAGAAAGTTGAGTAACCAACTTTCTGTTGCAGCTCACCTCTGAGATCAGTAAATGTCAAGAGCATGCTTTTTTGCTTCTTTATGACGTGTAATGAAAGCCTGAAAGTTTCTCCTGATTCTTTACCTTAGAACAGGAATACAGAGAGAAACAGACAAGGGAAGACCAAAGGACTCTTTGGAGAAGCTAACAACTGGAACTCTTGTAGGGCTACACGCGTTTGGATCTTACACAGAGATTTTCTCCCAGTTATTTTTCCAGGTGTTTTGAGTTGGACAGGCTTTTTAAAAACTTCCTTCTCCATCCCCACACCACCACCCAAATTGCTCATGATACATCCTTGTTCCTCATGATACCATAATGCTACTAGTTCTCCAGTTATCCATAGATTCCAAGAAAAGACGACAGGTTAGACAAGACATGAAATAATAATAAGCAATAAGCCCTCTCTTACATCCTAAAGCAGAAAAGGGGTACACGTTTTCTTCCCTTTGGGGGCCCTCTTTACCAAAATACCACATATCTAGGGAGATGCATTCTTAGAGACTAGTAATGTGTAATAAAAAGGAAAATAAACCCAGTCAATTAAGTGTACATTCTGCTTAAGACTTAGACATTCAGTTGTGAAAGAGTCGAGATGTGATCGTATGAAAATAATGGTGCACTAAAAAAAATAAAAAAAATCAAATTATAAGACAGCTCTGCCTGTTTCTTGAAGAGGTGGTGAGTCTCCGATTCTCCTACTCTCCACTCGGAACAAAGATCTGTCCACTGCTCTGCTCAAAACAAATTGTAACTGTTAATATTTAGCTTATTGAAAATATTTGCTCAGCAACCAGCAAACAAAGAAGTTTCTCCAGCACTTGGAGACGATAGTTCCAAGTTGCTGATTGCCCTTGGAATTGCTTCCACTCATTCATTAAAAAGGGGCTTTTAATATTTTACAAAGGATATCTGGATTTATCCTTTTAAAAGCAGAGGGTGAGATGAGGATTTAGTTGAGCAGGGATTATGGCTGAGACCACTGTAGATACCAGAATGCTAAAGCAAAGTATCAGAACCAAAGCCAGAAGCGTAGGAGTTGTTATGGGATTCCTACTGCTACAGAAAGCAGGAATAGTCCTTTAAAATACACTACATCCCCTTCTCCAGTCCCCAAGGAGCAAGGAATCATAGAGTATCAGGGTTGGAAGGGACCTCAGGAGGTCATCTAGTCCAACCCCCTGCTCAAAGCAGGACCAATTTCCAACTAAATCATCCCAGCCAGGGCTTTGTCAAGCCTGACCTTAAAAACCTCTAAGGAAGGAGATTCCACCACCTCCCTAGGTAACCCATTCCAGTGCTTCACCACCCTCCTAGTGAAAAAGTTTTTCCTAATATCCAACCTAAACCTCCCCCACTGCAACTTGAGACCATTACTCCTTGTTCTGTCATCAGGTACCACTGAGAACAGTGTAGATCCATCCTCTTTGGAACCCCCTTCCAGGTAGTTGAAAGCAGCTATCAAATCCCCCCTCATTCTTTTCTTCTGCAGACTAAACAATCCCAGTTCCCTCAGCCTCTCCTCATAAGTCATGTGCTCCAGCCCCCTAATCATTTTTGTTGCCCTCAGCTGGAATCTTTCCAATTTTTCCACATCCTCCTTGTAGTGTGGGGCCCAAAACTGGACACAGTACGCCAGATGAGGCCTCACTAATGTCAAATAGAGGGGAATGATCACGTCCCTCGATCTGCTGGCAATGCCCCTACTTATACAGCCCAAAATGTCGTTAGCCGTCTTGGCAACAAGGGCACACTGTTGACTCATATCCAGCTTCTCGTCCACTGTAACCCCTAGGTCCTTTTCTGCAGAACTGCTTCCTAGCCATTCGGTCCCTCGTCTGTAACAGTACATGGGATTCTTCCGTCCTAAGTGCAGGACTCTGCACTTGTCCTTGTTGAACCTCATCAGGTTTCTTTTGGCCCAATCCTCTAATTTGTCTAGGTCCCTCTGTATCCTATCCCTACCCTCCAGCGTATTTACCACTCCTCCCAGGGATGCGGGACAAGGAAAGAGTCCTCATGAGGGTTACCAAAGTCAAATAAAATTTACCCTGGCACTGCACCAGAGAAGTGTCAGCTCCAAGGGCAGGGTGCATTATGGCACTACTCCTCATTCCAGTGGACTGCCCCCTCTCACATTTCCCAACCCCCTCCCACTGATTTGGGGAGGGGGTATAACCGAGCCTTATACTGCCCCCCCATCTCCATGCCACCCAATATTCTCCTATCCACAATCTATGAGAACCCCAGCTCTGTGGTCCCTCAACACCCCATTTCTATGGCCCTGCAGACAAATTATATTTATTTTCTCAATTAACTATCAATAGTCCCTTTGCCATTATTGATCATTTACATTTACACAAGATCTTCCTTGTGCTTAATCTTGGAAGAAAGGCATCGCTCAATAGGGATATTATTTATAGCCATGAAAAAAATTGTAATGTGACAGATTCAGCATTATGACTTCCCTGTAGGACCAAAGAAATAAGCAGCTGTGATTGGAAAAAGCTTTCTGTAAATACACATTTACTGAAAGCAAAGAAACTATGAAGTAAAGAATAAAATATGTTTAAATGCAGTATATCTCAGTACTACATCCCTCCCCTACTGTGTGAATCTCTTTAAATGGGACATCAGGAGTCTCCTGCTGTTCCCTCAGGTGCAATTCATGATTAGGCACCAGTGTTCCAGAGCGAACAAGGAGGAAAAAGGAACAAGCTAGGTTTAACCAGGCCAGTGCTCTAGGGAGCAGAGTGCTTACATGTCAATGGAATGCTGCTATGGATCCAAAAGTGAAGGGGTTAAAAAACTTTAAAGCCATGGAACAAACAAGCAGAGTTCAAGTTATTACTCACTCTCCTGCTCACTACACTGAGTATTTCTGTGTCTGCTTATGGAGCTGTCAGCTGACTATAAAGTGGCTGTGGTAGCAGCCCCCTGCCTCCTCCCAACGTTGCTGGGTCTCTCAGTGGTGAATCAACTAGTTCAGAAAAACTGGATCTATAAATATGAAAATTAAGCACTCTCTCAAACACTTAAAGTGTCTGCTGCAGTTTCTAACTGCCAAATGTGAAGCATGACTTCAAACTGAGTTTTGAACCATAGTTAATGCTCATTTCTATATTATTTGTCTAAAGGATTCCTTCTGTAGTCCAAATACACTTTAATGTTTTAACTAAGAAGGATCAACAGAGGTAATCAAATCATTTTCCACCACGGTATCTGAGATTTCCCCTATACGCAGAATAGGAAACAGTCATTGTGTGGTATTGGTTGGCAGAGTTTGATTCAATGACTTCTGCTGTGCATATCCAGATTGCTGACAAAGCTGAAGCCCTTGGCTAAAACCTGAATAAAGTCAAACTTTAAAATAAATAAAGAGAAGCATTTGTTAGAAACTAGATAGATATGAACTGGTTTCTTTTACTAAAAGGACAGTGTTTTAGGTCCCAAAGTCTCAGGTTCAGAATTCTCAGCTAATAGCTTCCCAAAGCCCATTTATTTAGACACATTACAATTAAGTGAGCTAGTCAGATCTCCAGTCACATGCACCACAGAGTTTTAGACAAGAGAATCAGATCATTGAATAATTGTCTTATTTACCATGGAACCTGAGCCCTAACAAAAGGGGGAAAGAGTCTCTCTGTGGGAGCCATGCTGTGCCATAAAAAGCATCAATCACAAACTGAATGATAGCAGAGCGAAGAGAACAGGCTTTCCACTGCTCTGACCAGACCCTCGAGGTAGGTGGGCCTCCATCCTCACAGCTTAGCTCTCAACTGTTGCCAGTAACTTTTACTTCAGTGATATTTTCCAGCCTTAACAGCTTTAGTTGTTTAGCTATCAGCCAAGAGCCACTGTGCTCAATTGCAGTGCTAACCGAGTGATAGAAGAGTGCATTGCTCCTGCTTAGAGTTTACAGTCTAGGAAAGGACAAAGTGTTCAGATCTTAGACCATAGACTTAGGCACCTAAATAAAGAATGCCTGATTTTCAAGAGTGCTGTGCATCCACAACTCTCATTCAAATCAGTGGGATTTAGGCACCTCAAAGACATGGACTTGTTAGGGCCTAAATCTATAATTAGGGATCCAACTCAAAGCTCCTGCATTTGAAAATTTAGACCCAAGTTTAGATTCCAACAATAGTTCACACTGAGAAAAGAGTAGTGTCAGAGGCTCCACAAAAAATCTGCTAAGGATTTTGCTATTGATTTTACATGGAAAGTACACAGACACTATGGTGATGGGTAGCAGTATAAAACCCTAAGATAGATAAGAATTTGCTGTTTAGTTTAAATTCTACATTTTCAAAAATTATTTGAAAAAGTGATAATCAGTAATTAGTCTGTGCATGTTGTCTTCTTGTGTGCAGCTCCATCCATGAGCAATTGAATCTTACTTTAGGCCAGTGGTCCCCAAACTTTTCAGGGTTGTGCCCCCCCTTACTCCTATTCCCTCCACCCCCGGAAGTGGGTCTGCGGCTTGTGGGGGAGGGGGCAGCATGAACAGGAGTAAGGGGGCTGGGGCCAGAAGCAGAGATGGGTGGCACTCACTTCCTGCCCCCCCATGGGGGCTGGCCCGGGTCCCAGTCGCACCCCACAATTTGGGGTCCTCTGCTTTAAGCCAAGATTCAGGAATGCACATTAAGTACATGCTTAAATGCTTTCCTGAATTAGGGTCTTCGAGATTACTAAACTGACCCCTTTTTATACAGTTACGTAGTGTCTCATTGAAGCTGTAGCTGCACACGGGTTAAGTGTGGTTAACAGCTAATAAAAAGATTATGTTCCATGTTCATATTTAATTGCTCCCAAGTTTGTTTGCTGCCATATTTCCCCATGACCCGAATTCACTCCACAACAAGCTGTGTAAGCTAGAGGGCTTTCTGTAGCCCATCAGTCTCTATCACCACCATATTTTCTGATGATGTCACAAAGCTAAGCTGTGGCAGGAAATTTGCTCCCCATCTCCCTCACGCTATATGCAAAAAAATAGGGCTGTCAAGTTATTAAAAAAATTAATCACGATTAATCACTCAGTTAAACAATAACAGAATACCATTTATTTAAATATTTTCTGATGTTTTCTACATTTTCAAATATATTGATTTCAATTACAACACAGAATACACTTTATTTTATATTCTAAATATTTGCACTGTAAAAAACAAGATAGGTGAATTGAAAAATACTAATACAAATACTGTAGTGCAATCTCTTTATCATGGAAGTTGAACTTACAAATGTAGAATTATGTACAAAAAATAACTGCACTCAAAAATAAAACAATGTAAAACTTTAGAGCCTACAAGTCCACTCAGTCCTACTTCTTGTTCACCCAATCTTTCAAACAAGTTTGTTTACATTTTCAGGAGATAATGCTGCCAGCTTCTTATTTACAATACCTGAAAGTGAGAACAGGCGTTCGCTTGGCACTGCTGTAACCGGCGTCACAAGATATTTTACGTGCCAGATTCGCTAAAGATTCATATGTCCCTTCACGCTTCAGCCACCATTCCACAGGACATACGTCCATGCTGATGATGGGCTCTGCTTGATAACGAGCCAAAGCAGTGTGGTCCAACGCATATTCATTTTCATCATTGGAGTCAGATGCCAACAGCAGAAGGTTGATTTTCTTTTTTGGTGGTTCAGGCTCTGTAGTTTCTGCACCAGTGTTGCTCTTTTAAGACTTCTGAAAGCATGCTCCACACCCCATCCCACTCAGATTTTGGAAAGCACTTCAGATTTCAAGTGCTGTAGCGATCTTTAGAATTCTCACATTTGTAACACTTTGTGTTTTATCAAATCTGCAGTGAAAGTGTTCTTAAAAACGAACATGAGCTGGGTCATCATCCGAGACTACTATAACATGAAATATACGGCAGAATGTGGGTAAAACAGACCAAGAGGCATACAATTCTCCTCCAAAAAGTTCAGTCAAAAATTTAATTAACGCTTTTTTTTTTTTTTTTTAAACGAGCGTCATCAGCATGGAAGCACATCCTCTGGAATGGTGACCGAAGCATGAAGGGGCATATGAATCTTTAGCGCATCTGGCACATAAATATTTTGCAACGCTGGATACAGCAGTACCATGCAAACAACTGTTCTCACTTTCAGGTGACATTGTAAATAAGAAATGGGCAGTATTATCTCCTGCAAATGTAAACAAACTTGTTTGTCTTAGAGATTAGCTGAACAAGAAGTAGGACTGAGTGGACTTGTGACTTACATAACTGCACTCAATAAACAAAAAAATCTACATTTATAAGTTGCACTTTCACGATAAAAAGATTGTTCTACAGTACTTGTATGAGGTGAATTGAAAAATACTATTTCTTTAGTTTATGATTTTTAGTGCAAATATTTGTAATAAAAAATATAAAGTGAGCACTGTACACTTTGTATTGTGTTATAATTGAAATCAATATATTTGAAAATATAGAAAAACAACCAAAATTTTATAAATTTCAATTGTTATTCTATTCAATTAAAACTGCAATTAATCATGATTAATTTTTTGAGTTAATTGCGTGAGTTAACTGCGATTAATCGACAGCCCTACAAAAAAGGTAAATCTTTATTAAGCTGACGTGACATTTTGTGTGTGTGTGTGTGTGTGTGTGTAAGTAAAATTTAAGTCAGGAGAGTTCCCAATTGCCAAGAACATTTTAAAGCTTACCAAAACTGTTTGCCTCATTGAAATCCTAAACTTGGCCACATTAGTGCACCAAAATGCATATAGACGCATCTTCCCCTCTTGTGCAAAGCCTTCAAATCCACTCTAGTTACCCCGTCGTATAATGAAACTGTGTGTTCACCACCCACTAGCCAGAATACCAAGATTGCGAAATGAGACTTCTCCGAGGCAAGGGCATTCACCTTTCCTTCTAAGAGTTATTCATTCTCTGGCATCAAGTAAGACTGTGAAATTACAGATCATTGCTGTGGAACTCTTGTGATGTTAATAGAAGGTGTGAGTAAGGCACAGTGTGTCCTGAAGAACATGCAAACAAAAGAAAACTAGTTGCTAGGATGAAGAGTGAACTCAATGCTGCCCCACTTAGTATGGGTACAGGGCACCCTTGCAGAATAGCATGGAAAGGTTTGGAAATTCCTTCTTTGTCTTAACAAGAATAATGGCAACCATGGGGGAAAAGGTTTAACAAATGGTTTAATAAAGCCAATGGATATTTGTTTAGGAGAGTTGGGAAACCATTTGGGAAGGACGACTGTGGAAGTGTGTATAATTTCTGTTCTGATCAAGTATAAAAATTCATTCCTATGTCAAAGTTCTCTACTCCACTTCTGGTGCCCAGGGAAGGGGAGATGGCAAAGGAATTTCCCTTGGTGTTCCAAAGTATTTTACGTATTCTTAAGTAAAGTGAAGAAAACATGTTTTTTTCTGATATTCATTTCAAGACCTTCTAGGCAGAAGATGCTTGGACAGGAAAAGGAAGCCCTACAGACGTTTAAGGTAGTAAAAGCCGCATAACACCTCCATTGGGAGCAAAAGCTAACATCACTTCCACTAGAGAAGACACTGACTGAATAAAGTTTATTAAAAGTGATATTATTCAGGCTAGGAAGCCAGAAGTCTCTCTGAACACATGACTAAGTGTTGATAGTTAGCCTTCCCGTTCGAAGATCAGAGCAGGACATGCAAACAAGCTTGTGCCCCCACATCCCTAACAAAAGCAGCCATGGTTGTGTCATTGTGATGACTCAACTGAGATGTTACTTTATGTTGTTGCCTTCATATTGGAAGAATTTTAAATTTCAGACTCCAGAGAATTTAAAAGTGATTCTCTTTAAGAGGCAGTTCAACTCTGGGCCTATTGCTTTGAACAGTGATCCTTTAAAAGTGATCTACTAGTGTTAAAATATCATCCTGCAGACATACGTCAAATGCTCTAAATGGCAAAGACAAATAGGGCATTCAGCAGACAAGCAGCTTGAGGAAAAAAGCTGCTTCACCACTCTACCAGAAATTGGTAGTATTTTTAACCCCCATATCACTGTAGAGTGACCAAGCACATAACTCAGGAGAACACTGCCAGATGTAGCATGCAGGGAGTTAAGTCACTGTTAAAAACCACACTACAGTTTCACAGACTATTATGTTGGAAGCTGGGATATTCTTGTAGGTCCCCTTTCAAAAAAGGTGTCATGAAGAATGAAGAAATTCTCTAGAAATTAGAACCCACATCAGACTGTCTGCATCTCCTGCTCACACACATTTATGGACAACACAACCTTGTCTGCACTAGGAGAGTCATCTGTGGCTGCTGAAGGAGTGCAGCACTCCCTGCTGAAAAGGGTGGGAGAAAGTGTCTTAGCTGGCTCCATAGCAACAGGCAAGAATACCAGGCAGCGAGTAGCCCATTCACTGGATGGTACCATGAGGAACTTTTTCCTTTAAACATTAAAACTACAGATTGCCAAAAATAGCAGTCCCAGCTATACTGTCAAGGGGTAATACAGCCAAAGCCAGTCAATTTGGATACGGGTGTCAAAGTTCACATGCTTATTTGTAGAATTAACCTTTTGGGGCCCAAGTACAACACAGGCTGAGAAAGAAAAACAAACAGCCGAGTTAATATTTTGACACAGATGCTGTACAGGGGGCATAGGAATAGGGGAGAAGGGGAAGAATAAAGGCTTGTGTAAAACCACTACTCCTAAGCTATGTCTGAAATGATGGCATTATAGAGCATTAAACGAACAATAGACAAACACACACAAAAAAAAGTTTCATGTTTTCCAGGAGTCTGGATCCCCCCCACCAAGTAAATGTTAAAAAATATTTACCTCAGCCTCTGCTATTAGCTGCATTTTCTTTGTTATCCCATGGTCGACATCAACCCAACCTAAAGGAGGAAAAGCAAATATTTAACAGTTATGTTTTCAATAGATATGACATGGTCAACACACATGCTCAGAAGCACGAAGAGAAAAGGAGGAACAGCATACCCAGCTCATAGAAACTGGATTTACCATTAACTTTGTCTCTGATAAGCCAAAGGCCCCGTTAAGCTCAGGACTGACTAAACTGTAGGAAGTTTAGAAGCCAAGAAGGAGCATTTTGGTGTTTTATGTGGATGGTGATTTTATTAAACACAGCTGCTGAAACCCAAGCACCCAGTAACTTCACAAGTGTCAAGTCTTCTCCCTCCATCCCAAACATCAAATATTTTTAAGGTTTCACCAGGAGCCAAATTTTTGATACAAGCAAGAGGATAAATGCACATACACTTGTCAGAGTTAACCCCATGAGTTTAAATTAGTCAGGTGACAAACCAGCTGCATCTTCATGTTAATAGGTGCTAGATTTGGGCAACTTACTTTTGCCCATTGCTAACCATAACCTAGAGTCATCTTCAGTATGTCATTTTATTTGTATTATCATTAGGGCTACGAATCAGTGACTTCCACAGACCTCTGTGACTTGAGCTCATGGCACCTGGGAGCTGCAGGGTCTCCCCACAGCCCATGATGGCTGGGAACTGTGGGGGCCCCCAAACTCTGAGATGTCACGGGGGTGCCCTGGGAGCTCCCAGGCACCACGGGTGGCAGGGATGTCCCAAGCTGGCAGAGGGGGTCTGAGCTGGGGGCCCCAGGGTAGTGTACGGATCCCAGAGCTCCCTGTTTTGTCATGCATATTTTTAATAAAAGTCATGGATAGGTCACGGGCAAAAAAGAAAAATTCACAGAAGCCCATGACCTGTCTGTGACTTTTACTAAAAATGTCTGAGACAAAATCTTAGCCTTAATTATCACAGCACCTAGGAGCCCCAATTGTGGGCCAGGACCCCACTGTTGTAGCTGCTATGCCCACATGGAACAAAAAGAAGGCTCCTGTGGCAAAGAGATAACATCTAAGTAACAAGTCATACTGACTGCAAGAAACAATGGACTGAGCTTGCGCCACAACAAGATGACCAGATCCCAGCAGATCTTGGTAACAAGAAAGTGAAAAGGACAAAAATCGACAGATTCCCTGCAGAAGGGCAGTTTGGAAATACAATCTGGTAGGAAAAAATACACCAAGATGCCTATACATATTTACGACAAGCTGAGGCAAAGATACAGCACTCAAAGAGCCATACACCATTTAATGTTTACCACTATGCTTAAAGGACAGAGTTCAAATGTTATCCATATTTATAACCACCCTTTGGAAGTTTGAATCTGAAGCATATTATCTTACTAGAAATCTTCCCCTCTATCATGTACGCACACAGGTATATTACTATAGGGTTGCACACAAAGAACAGTGTTGACTTATATCCTTGTTCTCCTATGAGAACTGTAGCAGTTCATTACAAATGGAAATTTAAATATTTAGAGTATTATATTATAATACGTTGGAGCAAAACAGATGGGAGGTGTTGTTCTGGCATTTACATAATGGAATAACCAAGGCCTTGCTATGCAAGAGTTGTGTTTCCTGTTAGGCACAGTGCCCGTTTCTGGTTATCACTCACTAAGGAACACAATATCCCAACAGTTGGATTGGGAGTAAGGACGCTAAATGGTAAAGGATGGGAACAACTGATAACATTTTGGCTTTTGGAACGTTTTTTGTTTGCAACTACATAAGTCTTGCCAAGGTCCCTAAACTTGGCCAACCCTGAAACAGTGATAAACAACCTTTAGAAGGCCACATGTGTCTGTGTGGGCCTTTTCTGTAGTTTTCTCATCCTAATCTTGCAACTAATTCAGAATGCCTAGGTAGAAATGGAATAGTAGTGCACTAGCAGCACACAACCCTCCAAACAATGAGGCCTTTACAAGTAAAAAGCACTTCGCAAGTTTCTTATTAAGCAAAGGATTCTTAGCAAACAGGTTTAAAGACTTCAGTAGAAACAAATCTTGAACCACCTCCCCCCCAAAAAATCCACAGTTAAACAAGTATATAGAAAAATAAATATTGGCCTAATAGTGTATCTTGCTAAGGGGAGGCCAATTTATAACCAACCCATTTAAAAAAATCATCTCTTTGGTGCCTGAATTTGTGACTTTCACATTCACTTTAATGCTGGTCATCCTGTATTTAAAGCCTTGCCGCTTACATGAAGAACTTAACACCAGAAACTTGTTACACCCAATACAATAGGCATCCAGAAACAGCAGCATACGAAGAGAACTGAAGAAACAATAAGAGATAGTGGCTCATCAATTATGCTTGGGAGAACTTTTTATAGTTGTAACAGGAGTGCAGACGTATACTGTGTTGTAATACAACTTTTTCCCATTGTTGTTTGTAGTGTTGTTGTATCTGTGTTGGTCCCAGGATATTAGAGGACAAGGTGGATGAGGTAATAGCTTTTATTGGACCAACTTCTGTTGGTGAGAGAGGAAAGCTCTTCTTCAGGTCTGGGAAAGATACTAAAAGCATCACAGCTAAATAAGATGGAATAGATTGTTCAGTATAAGTAATTCCACATATTGTGAGACACCATTCAAGGTGTGGGGCGGGGGGGGGGTTCATGGGTTTCAGATTATTGTAATAAGCCATAAATCCAGCATATTTAGTAAAACCATCATTTTCAATGTCTAGCTAAGTTATGAATTTAAGCTCCCAACTCATCTTTTGAAAGTGTTGTGCAGGTTTCCTTTGAGGACGAGGACAGAGGTAAGATTGTTTTGTGAAAAATGTTTGTCCACGGGTGATTAAAAAAAACAAAAAACACCATATCATTTTTCCCTGGGAGTTCTTTCAAGAGTGTAGGGACTGTCTGATTTCCACCCACATAGTGTTACTAGGGTATTTAGTGCTCTGGATGAGGTATACCACACTTTGTGATGGATATGTGTAGGACCGGTAGATCTTGGAAGCTGTGTTGTGGGGGGTATTGATCATCGTAGCAGTGGAGATATGTCTGCAGGTTTTGCATCTGTTGTTATGGCAGAGTCTTTTTCCATTTACAATTGTTTATAAGACATGACAGTACCCTTTGACTAAAAGGGGTTTTAGTTTCAAACAGATGTACATAATAGCATTGCAGTAAAGCATAACTTATTACCAGATTCACAGAATAAAAATTTCTCTGTTGTATGGTCAAAAGAAAGTTTATCTTTTTATGATCTTTACAAAAATGGGAAACTGCTAGAACACCTAACCAAGTCCACACCCTATCAATCTACACTATTCCATTCAAATTATTTGAATACATAACCCTATGCAGAACACTGTATTTTTTCAACTTATTAAAAAAGCAAATGCTTTAATGATGGGTAGTAGTTTTGACATTCATATTAAATAAGAGGCGGTTAAGAAAAATTAATCTAGAACAAGTTCCTCATTTGAGGGGACTGCAACTCTAGCACTATAATAAAGTTAAAGAAAGGTTTTTAGTTCTTCATTTTGAATTTTAAGTGAAGTGAATTTGGTTATCTTGAAAATGAGAGTTGATAGTACTGGCTAGAGCCTCATATCAAGAGCAGTCACCATGTAAACACTCACAACAAATCTGTTTATAACATGGCTGATATCTGAATCCTTAGCCTAGTGAACAATCAACAGATGGCACCTGTTTATTTGGTGGCCTTGTGATGTGAACCAGGACATTCAGTAGGGATGACTAACACCACAGAATGCATTTGCACCACTGTCAAGCTCACGAACGTGGGTGCCAACCTCAGAACAGACTATTACAAACCAGGGCACAAACCCCCAATTGGTTGTGTGTTCTATGATTAGATTTCACCAACAAAGTAGCAAGTGTGAACTCCTCAAGCACTATAACAGCCTTGAGATGGAGTCACAGACAGTCTCCTTAGGCACTCCAGTCTATCTTGCCACACAGGCATGCCTGCCTTTCTGGTAGATGGTCCCTTACACCAAAAATTGCAACAATATTCAGGTTACTCCCAGTCCCAAAGGACCAGTTACTTACCCCAGGTCAAATGTACCTTAGATCTCTCACTGAAGACAACACTTGTAGCCAGTCCTATATTAAACTAAAAGTTTATTAACTAGGAAAAATAAAAGTTATTTACAAGGTTAAAGCAAGTAAACACACAAATGAGTTACAGTCTTCGGCTTCAAAAAATAACAAGCTGCTGTAATGTACAACCTCCATAGGTCCTTTAGGGGTAAGCTAAGCTAAGCAGCTTGGGGATCCCTTGCTTATTTTTAGAAATATTGCCCTCTCCAAATTCAAAGCACCATAATGATACAGAACCTCCGGCTCTGAGATTTTATTCCCTTCCCCTGGAGTTCAAACTGTGATGGGACGAGGGTTTGTGCACATCCTCTCTTCATTTGTGTGATGGGGAGCAAAGTCCCCTATCCACTGATGTTCCACAATGGTTTGTCTGGTGTCTATAGGCCTTCCTTTGCTGGGCAGAATACATCTCTTGTGGTCAGGGCCGGCTCCAGCTTTTTTGCCGCCCCAAGCGGCGAAGCAATAAATAAATAAATAAATAAATAAAATAAAGCCGCGATCGGCGGCACTTCGGCAGCAGCTCTACTGTGCCGCTTCATTCTTCGGTGGCAATTCGGCGGCCGGTCCTTCCCTCCGAGAGGGAGTGAGGGACCCACCACTGAATTGCCGCCGAAGACCCGAACGTGCCACCCCTTTCCATTGGCCGCCCCAAGCAACAGCTTCCCTTGCTGGTGCCTGGAGCCGGCCCTGCTTGTGGTGAACTAGTATTTCACACTCAATAATGCTTGTCTCCTGACTCTGAGGGTTTCCAGTTTCATAGCAAACACTTAAATATTACCTTATAACATGATTTAGACATTATAAGTGAGATTAATGGATGCAGCAACTCACAAGCATTTCATAAAGTCCAAACACTAAACCCATCTCTATAAATCTAATACCAATACTAACATGCAGGTGAGACAGACAGGTGTCCAACTATGCATTTGTCAGTGTTCAGTGAGGTTTAGGGGCCTTGGCATGAGCTGGCACCTGGTCGGCCAGTGCCACAACCACTACTTGCTTTTACTGAAAATATGTCAAGATCAACTTGCTCAAAGTTACCAAAAATAGAGATTTTCTGATTGCTAGGCAACTTCCCCACTTCTACAACATAAGACTTAGCCCAGCATTTAAGATTATTGCATTATTAAATGTAGGCAATTCTGATTTCAGAGATAATTTGACTAAGATTCAGAGGAGAGAAGAGTAAATAGATGTTTGTAGCCAAAAAGCCCATTCTCTCCCTTATCTCTCGCAACCTATTATACATTAGTCTGAAATTGACCAAGAGCACACAAGGAAAAAAATTGAGACGTTTACTATTAAATCACAGCTTTGAATTTAGCATACATTTTACTGTTCGATCATTTAATTAGAAACTTCAAATATTACAACTAGTCAAAAAAAGATTTTTTTTCTGTGAAAAGTTTATCCTTTTTGGTGAATGATTTTGAAAGTTGTTCAACCAGCTCTATTAACCAAGGGGGAATTATACTAAACTGACACCAAAGGAGAACTGTTAAGAATAATGAGTGGGAGGGAAAGGAGGGGAAGTGAGTTTGATATAATAGTGGTTAACAACGTGACCATCAGCATACAAAATGTGGATTATAACAGGAGAGATCAACAAACCCAAGACTCATCAAGAAAGAGGGACCCACAGACTCTGGGCCGGAAACAGAGAAACCGTCTTAACAGAATCTAAATATCCAAAACAGTCATTTTCACTGTTATCTCATGTTAGAGTATGTACATTGACTACAAAAACGTGAATGTACTAAAAAGTTAAAACAAAAAAGTAGAATAGCTAAATTGTGATTTGCCCTGGAAATCCAATCTCTTAAAACAAAAACAAACAAAACTACACAAAGAACTCAGTCCCCTGATTAACACTGCTCAAAAAACTTATAAAAGTGAGTCAACATACAAATACCTGTCTGTACAGAAAAAGGGGACAATTCATTTATTTTCTGTTACATAAATTGTTGCTTACTCACAAGGAACATTTGACTGGAGGAGGAACCCTCACATGATGATCAGTCTGAAGTGAGGAAAGGATGTCTGAGTAGGGGTCATAAAATTGATTTAACATGGGCCTCTCTTTGGAACTGAAATTTAAGATCTACACACAAGGGAAGTCATACTTAAATGACTTACAGGTTGCAACATCTTCTCATTGCAAAACTGTAAACTATGTTAGCATAGCAGAAATTAAGAACGCCTAGATACTGACTTTTAAAATAGGGTAGGGTGCTAATTAAAGGGGAAACAACCTAATTAATGAGACTAGCAAACAAACTTGCAGGATCTTCTTTGAGAGACAAAATAAATATGATAGTTCCATTAAAAGGTTTAAAGTGGGCTTATATTTTGTAAAGCACCTTTAAAAATGGTATTTAAGAGTGCCATCTCTGTGTAAACAACTCTCCATCTGAAAATTAAACTTGGCTCTTTTCTTCTTGTTCAACACCTGAGCTGGTGAAAAAAAAATTGGATTTCACAAGAATAGGAAAGTTTTTTAAAAAATTGTGTAACCTGTTTCTGTAATGGGAATCTACCAAAAGTGTTCGTAATATGCAAGACTCTAGTTCAGAAGCTCTCAACCTTTCCAGACTCCTGAAAGGGGTATAATAGTCTGATTTGTCTTGCGTACCCCCAAGTTTCACCTCACTTAAAAACTACTTGCTTACAAAATCAGACATAAAAATACCGAAGTGTCACAGCACACTATTATTGAAAAATTGCTTACTTTCTCATATTTACCATACAATTATAAAATAAATCAACTGGAATATTAACACTGTACTTACATTTCAGCGTATAGTATATAGAGCAGTATAAACAAGTCATTGTCTGTATGAAATTTTAGTTTGTACTGACTTCACTAGTGCTTTTTATGTAGCCTGTTGTAAAACTAGGCAAATATCTAGATGAGTTGATGTACTCCCTAGAAGACCCCTGCATATCCCCAGGGGTACATGTACCCCAGGTTGAGAACCACTGCTCTAGCTAGCCCAAATGTGTTGGCTCTGCAATATTAACAAGGCTTCTCAAAAAGCAGTAAATATTTTTTAACCACTCAAGTCAGTAATTATGAATGAGTCCATAAAAGGAACAGATCAGTTGAGTAAAGAGGTGGCCTTTTTATATAGTTCTATTACAGACTAGAACCACACTAAAATCCATCGGAGTTGCCTGAAGTTACATACTATAAAGTTAAGACTGGCACAAGACTGGAACATTTTTAATCATGATGCAGTGACCAGAAGCCACTGCATGTGATTGTCATTAAGTAGTAAGAATTCAACAAGATGTTACTGTTGGCCAAATAATTGCTCAAGATATGAATGACAGGACAAGATGCCCCTAACTGCAGAAAAACAGAGAGAAAGAAGCATGTCAAAGACAAACTTCTGAGGGTTTAAATGACCTAATATGGGAGATACCCTCACACTATACAAGGAAATCAAATAAAAGAACCACCCACGGGTAAAATGGATTTCTCCAACAAAGTGTCTGCAGTCAGGTTGCCACTCCTGGAATGCCACTTCTCTGAATAGGGCCTTCCGTTCAGAAGTCATACAATAGACTTACAAAACTTCAGTCTCATGTATTGCAAACCCCCAGGCATATGTCAAACAGCCTCCAACGACTACATAATGTGAAGATGCATAGAACCCATCATTACACACAGAGGACAGTGAGATAGCCATCTAAATGCACAATTCTAGCAGGTGTTTTATAGGTGCATGATGCAACGCACATGGCTAGAAACATTTAGTGCTTTAACTGGAAAAAATAATTCAAGAATAGCCCATGGGCTTTGGCATATACTTTGCACTTGTAAGACACCTTTCAGATCCTGGGTGAAAGCGCTTAACAAAATATTACACCTCACTACTGAGGCAGACAGACAAATTATCCTTATTTTACAAAGGGGGAAGACAGCTAGAGGTTAAATGATTTGTCTAAGGTCACACACCAAGTCAGTAGCAGAAGTCAGATGAGATCTTAGTCCCAATTCTCAGTCCTTTACGCCAACCACTAAATTGTTTACTGAGTTAAGCTAATTTTTACAGCGAGCCAATGCAGGCATGTTATGACTCCACAGTGACTAAATAACTCAGTTGATCTACCTAAAAGTACATGCAGGCCACAGAGGGCATGGTTCATTGAGCTGTTGTCCAAAAAGGAATTAAATTAAAACTTCCGACACTGCAGACAACACTCATGTGATCATTTCACTGGCAAGTTAGAAAGTGCCAGCATTATCTAGATTAAGGAGAAGCTTACCACTGTAGATGTCTTTTTCTGTCTTCCTCCACTAAACATCATTGATTTTGCCATAACAAGAGAAGCAGAGAAGGACAGATCCTAGAATAACTGGTGTTCTTAGGTTGGATCCTACCTGATCCCTGTGAGAAAGAGCAACTCTGCATTTGATTTCCACAGAGAATATAACATTGGTTGATCTTGCTGAAGCAAACTCCCAGAATATGGATCAACAAAAAACAGGATTCTGAGCAGGGTAGATTGATTTAAATTAGATTAATTAGCTAAGTCAGCAAGCCTTATTTAAAATATCAATTGTAATTTTCATTTATAAAGGCACTCATCACAAATGCAGTCTAGCTAGAGCAGAAATAAAGAGATTAGTAAAGCCACCCAAGAGTTAAGAATCAACTCTAGGCCATAGGTCACTTGTAGTTTTCCACTCTTTCTTTCTCCTAGATAATCTGGTGGTTGTTGTTTTTGTTTGTTTGTTTTAAATAAAATTTATTACTTCCTTCTAACTTCACTTTTTGTCCCACCCCTTTTCTGTTAATTTGGGAAAGCGAAACTGAAATATTGCCTATTCTGAAGCCTATAAGATCAATGATTTTCTCTGATAATAAATTCCAAAGTCCCGTCTCCTCTTGCAGAGAAAGCCCAACTCCCACTCAAGGATTTCACCCACAAGGATGACAGCTCCAAAGTGCCTGAGGAACATGTATACTTGCAAGATATAGTTGTCAAGGAAAAAGGCACTCGCTGAGATGCCGACAAACAGCTGCAGAGGGAATTAAAAATGAGAACATTAGCTTTTAACTTAATTTTATAAGAAGCCACAATAATGAGACTAGCAGTACTAGTTCTTGGTGGCCGGTGTTGCCAAAACAAGCTGACTACTTCATTCTGGCTAAAATAACACTCATGCCTTGATAAAGCAAGTTGCAGTAATCCAGCCTAGAAGCCATGACAGAGTGGATGACTGTGGCCAAATCATCCAACAGAATGAGATATAGTCCTCTAACTAGACTCTGGTGGAAGGTTGCATCTTTCACAGCAACAGCTATCTGAACACTCCAGCAGCAGCAAGCAGTTGAAGAGGACCTCAAAGCTGCAGACTACTGATGATTATTATCTGAGGACTGATTCCCTCCAACAGCATGAGACAGCCATCCTATTAGTGGTTCCATTGGTGCTTTCATTGTTTGGTCTTCCAATAACACTGGTCTACAATTTTTGAGAAGTCGTCTGCTTCAGAGATAAAATGTGCTATTTATTATGTATTTTGATGTGCTGAATTCAAATATGACAATTAAAACAACTGATTGGCTACTGTTTCTAAGATATTTAAGTTTTTACATTTTATGTCTATGTATATTGTGTAGATAGAGTTTTAATCATAAATTGTAAACCTAGGTCTTTTCATGTGTTTATGGTTGCTTTACATGATAATATTTCACCTGTCCTGTTTATGTAACACTTTAAAAATCAGCAAAAGGGTTATATAAATAAAATTTATTATGAAACAAAAGGCAAAAAACTATTCTGTACATAGTTTAGTCCTATTCAGTGTCTACTCGGCGCTTCTTGGCTTGTCTCTTATATTCATTCAATGGAGCATCTTTTGTCACTGTCCAGCAATAGTCTGCAAGCATTGATAGGCTCCATTTGCCCTGATAGCGTTTCTCCATTGTTGCAATGCCCTGGTGAAATCGCTCGCCGTGCTCGTCGCTCACTGCTCCACAGTTCGGTGGAAAAAAATCTAGATGAGAGTGCAAAAAATGTATCTTTAGTGACATGTTGCAACCAAGGCTTTTGTATGCCTTGAGAAGGTTTTCCACCAACAACCTGTAGTTGTCTGCCTTGTTGTTTCCGAGAAAATTTATTGCCACTAACTGGAAGGCTTTCCATGCCGTCTTTTCCTTGCCACGCAGTGCATGGTCAAATGCATCATCTCGAAGAAGTTCACGAATCTGAGGACCAACAAAGACACCTTCCTTTATCTTAGCTTCACTTAACCTTGGAAATTTTCCACGGAGGTACTTGAAAGCTGCTTGTGTTTTGTCAATGGCCTTGACAAAGTTCTTCATCAGACCCAGCTTGATGTGTAAGGGTGGTAACAAAATCTTCCTTGATTCAACAAGTGATGGATGCTGAACACTTTTCCTCCCAGGCTCCAATGACTGTCGGAGTGGCCAATCTTTCTTGATGTAGTGGGAATCTCTTGCACGACTATCCCATTCGCAGAGAAAACAGCAGTACTTTGTTTATCCAGTCTGCAGACCAAGCAAGAGAGCAACAACCTTCAAATCGCCACAAAGCTGCCACTGATGTTGGTCATAGTTTATGCACCTCAAAAGTTGTTTCATGTTGTCATAGGTTTCCTTCATATGGACTGCATGACCAACTGGAATTGATGGCAAAACATTGCCATTATGCAGTAAAACAGCTTTAAGACTCGTCTTCGATGAATCAATGAACAGTCTCCACTCATCTGGATCATGAACGATGTTGAGGGCTGCCATCACACCATCGATGTTGTTGCAGGCTACAAGATCACCTTCCATGAAGAAGAATGGGACAGGATCCTTTTGACGGTCACGGAACATGGAAACCCTAACATCACCTGCCAGGAGATTCCACTGCTGTAGTCTGGAGCCCAACAGCTCTGCCTTACTCTTGGGTAGTTCCAAATCCCTGACAAGGTCATTCAGTTCACCTTGTGTTATGAGGTGTGGTTCAGAGGAGGAGGATGGGAGAAAATGTGGGTCCTGTGACATTGATGGTTCAGGACCAGAAGTTTCATCCTCTTCCTCGTCTGACTCAAGTGAGAATGATTCTGGTGCATCAGGAACCGGCAGTCCTTCTCCGTGGGGTACTGGGCGTATAGCTGATGGAATGTTTGGATAATGCACAGTCCACTTTTTCTTCTTTGACACACCTTTCCCAACTGGAGGCACCATGCAGAAGTAACAATTGCTGGTATGATCTGTTGGCTCTCTCCAAATCATTGGCACTGCAAAAGGCATAGATTTCCTTTTCCTGTTCAACCACTGGCGAAGATTTGTTGCACAAGTCTTGCAGCATATGTGTGGGGCCCACCTCTTGTCCTGATCTCCAATTTTGCAGCCAAAATAAAGGTGATAGGCTTTCTTAACCATAGTGGTTATACTGCGCTTTTGTGATGCAAAAGTCACTTCACCACAAACATAGCAGAAGTTATCTGCACTGTTCACACAAGTACGAGGCATCTCTGATCACTCTGGCTAAACAGAAATGTGTCCCTTTGCAAAATCAAACACTGACAAATAAGAGAGCACGACACTGTATGATTTCTAGAGCTGATATAGGGCAATTTGTTCAGCAGAGTGATGTAAGCTTCGTTATGATTGCATCATCCATGACTTCTAGGAATAACATGATGCAATTCATATCATGTATGACGCAATACCTGCTTCAGATTGCATCATTCATTGTTTTGCCTAAAAAGCAAGTACTGTCCAAACCCAGTCATAGATTTATTCATAGATCCAGTCAAAGATGTATTTTAGTCATTTCTGGTTTAAATTGAGATCCCTTCCCTTTATAACTCACTTAGGCCTGGTCTACACTAGGCTTTTATGTCGAATTTAGCGCCGTTATATCGAATTAACCCTGCACCCGTCCACACCACGAAGCCATTTAGTTCGACATAGAGCTCTCTTTAAATCGATTTCTGTAATCCTCCCCAACGAGAGGAGTAGCGCTAAATTCGAAATGGCCATATCGAATTAGGCTAGGTGTGGATGGAAATCGACGCTAATAGCTCCGGGAGCTATCCCACAGTGCACCACTCTGTTGACGCTCTGGACAGCAGTCCGAGCTCGGATGCTCTGACCAGCCACACCCCGGGAAAATTTGAATTCCTTTTCCTGTCTGGGCAGTTTGAAGCGCAGTTTCTGTTTGGACACCGTGGCGAGCTCAGCAGCAGTGGCAGCAGTGGCAACGATGCAGAGCTCTCCAGCAGAGATGGCCGTGCAATCCAATAGAAAGAGGGCCCCAGCATGGACGGATCGGGAAGTCTTGGATCTCATCGCTGTGTGGGGAGATGAGTCAGTGCTTTCCGAGCTGCGCTCCAAAAGACGGAATGCAAAGACCTATGAGAAGATCTCTAAAGCCATGGCAGAGAGAGGCTACAGCCGGGATGCAACGCAGTGCCGCGTGAAAATCAAGGAGCTGAGACAAGGCTACCAGAAGACCAAAGAGGCAAACGGACGCTCCGGATCCCAGCCCCACACATCCCGTTTCTACGAGGCACTGCATTCCATCCTAGGTGCGGCCGCCACCACTACCCCACCCCTGACCGTGGACTCTGAGGATGGGATATTGTCCGCGGCCGGTTCCTCAGCGGACGGGGAAGAGGAGGAAGGAGATGAGGAGGACGAAGCAGTAGACAGCGCTTACAACGCTGATTTGCCCGACAGCCAGGAGCTCTTCATCACCCTGACAGAGATCCCCTGCCAACCCTCCCCAGCCGTTACCCCAGACACAGATTCAGGGGAAGGATCAAGCAGTAAGTGTTTTAAATATCCAAACATTTATTTACAACATAACTGGCATATTTAAAATATTTACATGTTTTAAAGCACTTTAGCTACTGTTAACAGGAAAGTCAAACAAAAGGGGAATCAGTGCAAAGTGTGTCATGATTAGTCTGTCTTTGGGCGCCTCAATATATAGTCCGAACCATTTTCAAAAAATTGCACAATGTCCGCTTCATGATTATAGTGCCCAAAACCCTGCAGTCATTTGTCCCTCCAAGGGCACCTAAGCCAAGAACTGGTCAATGTAACCAGGGATAGAGGCGACATCCTCCGGGGAGAACTCCTCATACACCTCCTGCAGGTGTTTTTCCAGCCTCATCAGCAGGTTCCTGGGCAGGGAGAGCTTATTAGGCCCCCCGTGGTAGGACACGTTTCCCTGCCACAAGGCCAGCAGGTACTCCGGGATCATGGCCTTGCAGAGCAGCGCAGCAAATGGCCCCGGTTTCTGCAAGCTGTCACGAAGCATCCGCTCCTTCTGGCTCGCAGAGACCTTCAGGAGGGTGATGTCTGGCATGACTCCCTGCTGTGAATTAGGTAAGGGAAAGTTAGTATTGGGACTGCTTGCCCGTCCCTTTACAGAACTGCAACCGCCGGTTTACAGCCACGCGGTTTACAGCCGCGAGGGGCTGGGACAGGGGCAGAGTTCATGCTTGCAGGATTGCTGCCAGCAGAGACTCGCATTGCTTTCTATGCGAAAGGAGGCCAGTGCCACTCTTAAAGTTTTAAGCAGCCACAAGTCTACGGCTTACCATGTTTGCCATCTAGACAAAGTCCGGTGTCCTGCCCTGCTCCTCAGCTCGCCACAGCAAGACCGCAGGCACGGTAGGCGAGGGCCGAAAATTCGACCTTGTCCTCAGTGCGCGTGTGATAGGTGCTCTGCATGGTCTTGTTCACAGAGAAAGACTATGTTCTCTGTTCACAGATACATTGATCTGTCTCAGGAATTCACTCCCTTTTTCCAATTCCCACAGCCACATCTGCCCAGAGGCTAGCGCACATTAGGAGGAGGAAGAAGAGGACACGGGAAGACATGTTTGCTGAACTAATGGCATGCTCCCGAGCACAGGCAGCCCAGCAGACACAGTGGAGGGAGAACTTGTCCCAAATGCACCGGGCAAACATTGAACGGGAGGAGAGGTGGCGACAGGAGGACAGGCAGGCTACTCAAACGCTGCTTGGACTAATGAGGGAGCAAACGGACACGCTCCGCCGCCTTGTGGATGTTCTGCAGGACCGGAGGCAGGAGGAGAGAGCCCCGCTGCAGTCTCTCTGTAACTGCCCTGCCCCGCCACCAAGTCCCATACCCCCCTCACCCAAAGTCCAAACACGGAGGGGTAGAAGGGGCCGTGAAAAATTTCACTCCACCCCTGCGGACTGCTCTACCACTAGAAGGCTCTCATTCCCCAAAATTTGAAAAGTCCTTTCCTACCCGCCTCACACAAGACCCCGTCCAAGTTTCACCCCCCCGTTCCATGTGCGGTTGTTAATAAAGAATACGTTTCTGTTCATTTCTGTTTCCATCCTCTTCTTTTGGAGGGGAGTCTGTCTGAAGGGGGGGAAGGGGCTTGGTCATTGGACAGGACAGTCACCTTTAGCAGGGGGCAGGTGCAGCAGCAGGGCACATATACAGTGCAGTGACTAGTTATCCTGGTCAGTCTGGGAGGTGGTTTTCATGTTCTGTGTGGTGGGGGGGGTGGTGTTGCTCTGTGACTTGGTGGCGTGGGAGGGCAGTTACAGATCTTATGCAGCGGTCCTTACCCTGGATCACAGAGCCGCGCAGCAGGGGATCTGTAACCCTCCTCCCCCTGCAAGACAGTCACATAGCCGACACATACACGCAGTCCCGGCCAGGAGAGCTGGCAGGCTCCGTTGAAACAACCAGTCCACCACCGCGGAGCCTGTCATTCCTGGAGTTTAGAAGCATCATTTGCATCACAACACTAAACCCGCCCCCCGCCACAGTCTGCGTCCCAGGTTTAAAACATTCCAGCGAAAACAGTAATAAAGACAATGGTGTCCATTAACAAAACAGAACAGATTTTATTTTTTGGGAAGGGGGTGAAGGGGGTATGTGATTGCAGAGGATAGTCGACGGCAACTGGGTAAAGAAACGGGGGCAAGTTCTGCTTCTGTGTCCACAAACTTAAAAGTCACTGGGTACCCTGCTCAGCCTTGAAACTGGCTTTCAAAGCCTCCCGGATGCACAGCGCGTCCCGCTGGGCTCTTCTAATCGCCCGGCTGTCTGGCTGGGCGTAATCAGCAGCCAGGCTATTTGCCTCAACCTCCCACCCCGCCATAAAGGTCTCCCCCTTGCTCTCACACAGATTGTGGAGCACACAGCAAGCTGCAATAACGATGGGGATATTGGTTTCGCTGAGATCACAGCGAGTCAGTAAGCTTCTCCATCTCCCCTTGAGACGGCCAAAAGCACACTCCACCACCATTCTGCACTTGCTCAGCCGGTAGTTGAAGAGTTCTTTTTCAGTGTCCAGGGCGCCAGTATAGGGCTTCATGAGCCAGGGCATTAGCGGGTAGGCTGGGTCCCCGAGGATCACTGTAGGCATCTCCACATCCCCAACAGTTATCTTGTGGTCCGGGAAGTAAATACCTTCCTGCAGCCGTCTAAACAGACCAGAGTTCCTGAACACGCGAGCGTCATGAACCTTGCCCGGCCATCCGACGTAGATGTTTGTAAACCGTCCCCGATGGTCCACCAGTGCTTGCAGCACCATTGAAAAGTAGCCCTTTCGGTTGATGTACTGGCTGGCCTGGTGGCCCGGTCCCAGGATAGGGATGTGAGTCCCATCTATAGCCCCACCGCAGTTTGGGAATCCCATCGCGGCGAAGCCATCTATGATGGCCTGCGCGTTTCCCAGGGTCACTACCTTTGACAGCAGTACCTTGACGATTGCCTTGGCTACTTGCAGGACAACAACCCCCACGGTAGATTTGCCCATGCCAAAGTGGTTCGCGACTGACCGGTAGCTGTCCGGCGTTGCAAGCTTCCAGAGGGCTATGGCCACTCGCTTCTGGACAGTCAGGGCTGCTCGCATGCGGGTGTCCTTGCGCTTCAGGGCAGGGGACAGCAAGTCACAAAGTTCAAGGAAAGTCCCCTTCCGCATGCGAAAGTTTCGCAGCCACTGGGATTCATCCCAGACCTGAAGCACTATGCGGTCCCACCAGTCCGTGCTTGTTTCCCGGGCCCAGAATCGCCGTTCAACAAAATCCACATGCCCCATTGCCACCGTGATGTCCTGGGCGCTGGGGCTCGTGGTTTCTGACAGCTCTGTGCTACTCTCCGACTTCAGGCCCTCACGGCGGTGCCGTAGCCTCCTCGCCTGATTTCTCTGCATCTGCCTCTGGGAAAGGTGTATGATAAGCTGCGAGGCGTTGAGAACGGCCACAACTGCAGCGATGGTCGCAGCGGGATCCATGATCGCAGTGCTGTGGCGTCCGCGCTGTCACTGATCTAAAAGTGCGCGAACTGATTTCCCGCCGGCGCTTTCAGGGAGGGAGGGAGGGCGGTAGTGACTGACGGATGACGACAGTTACCCAAAAGCACCCTCGCCACATTTTTTTACCCAGAAGGCATTGGGGGCTCGACCCAGAATTCCAATGGGCAGCGGGGACTGCGGGAACTGTGGGATAGCTGCCCACAGTGCACTGCTTCCAATGTCGACGCTTTCCCTGGTAGTGTGGACTGACAAAGTCGAATTACTGTCCTTAGTGTGGACACACACGTTCGACTTTCTAATATCGATTGCACATATTCGATTTAACTAAAATCGAACTACTCTCGTAGTGTAGACATACCCTCATCCTCCGCCATTCCCAAGTCAAGGGTCGTATATACTGACCCAATAGCATATCTTGAAAACTAGAGCCAATCAACAATTTTAAGCATCATTTTCGTTCTCAGTGACCCAGAATTAGTAAAGTTTGACTACATTTATTTCAGAAGCATTTTGGCTGTAGAGCAGTGTAATGAATCCTATTCCTTGCTATTTATGCTTCACTTTTCCATTTTGCCCTTTGAAAACTTTTGAATTCCAGAGGTTCACTCCAACCCTCAAAACTCAGACAATACACTGCTTTAGCTAACTCAGATATTGGGCTATTCCTACCATCCTGCACAGGTAGAAGAAACCTTCAAACTCCACCATCAACCAGCCTCTCCTAAAGGATGGAATTAGGGGACGGTGACAGGGGAGTTCACACTGACTTCTGGGTAATTAATCTTATTTTGCCAGCCTGTGAATTCTTTTCCCTATTCCCCCACACATCAAGTGAGCTCCAGTGAAGTGCCTCCACTTGCACCAAAAATGAAGTGCAAACTCTGCAGAAGCCCCTTCATCAAGCCAATGAGAAAGTCTGAAAGGTATGGGAGAAGCTCATGATATATTATGAATATATGTCATGTCCAGCTATTTGTTATTGCATCATTTGCTATAGGACTACCAGGATTAATTCCAGCAGGAGTTACTTGACACTGTGTCCACAGGAAAGGTGACCACAGCACAGCCAGGAGTTCCTTAGCAGACACTCAGGACTATTAACTATGATATGCTGCGTCCCTGCCTCTGGTGGGCTGCACAAACCAATTTGACCAGGTTCAAGAGATACAGGGAAACAAAGAACATTTAGGACTGATAAAAGGTCTGCCCCCTAAAGATGGTGTGAAAGCAGACTGAACCGCAGTCCCCAAAAGTGCGGGTGTCTGGATAAGCCTCCCTAATCTTTACACAAGACAAACATGCATGTAGATTGCTTAACAACATGCATGTTTTAATAACCCTTTGCTCTTGTTCTGCTTTGTTCCTGCTATGAAATTGAAAAATATGTTGTTTTGAAAGGACTGTTTTGTGTCACCATATCCACACACTGGTCACAGCTACTGAAAGGAAGGCTCCAGCACAGTCAGCCCTGCTGAAGAATCACAGTAAGTACCCCAGGATCTAGTCTGAAAGTGGGAGAATTGTGGGATTCCTCCTTCAAAGAGGTGAAGGTACGAGGCCTGTCACCGAGAGGAGATGTCCCCAACCAGGCTAGAGTAGGGTGACCAGACGTCCCGATTTTATCGGGACCGTCCCGATATTTCCTTGTTTGTCCCGTGTCCCGACCAATGTGCGGTCGGGACACTGGACAAACAATGAAATGCTCCGGAGCCCAGAAGTGCTCGCCTCCCCCCCCCGCCCCGACTCCGCCCCCTCCTCCCCCCATTGGCTCCCTCCCCGAATCCCCGACTCTTCCCCAGGCTCACCATTCCTCCTCCCTCCACAAGCGCTGGAGGGAGGCCCCGGAGACGCAGGGGGAGCGCGGGGCCGGGGTGAGTGAGAGTCCGGCCTGGCCCCAGTGCAGGCAGGACTCAGTCGGGCGGTAGGGAGAGTAGGGGGGCGGCCCGCGGGGCCAGGCAGCGGCTGTTCTCCCCCCCCGGGCAGCGGGACTCGGGAGCAGCCGCTGCTGCAGCTCCCACTGCCGCGGGGGGAGGTAGCGGCCGATGGCCAAGCTCGGCGGCTGCGGCTCTGGTGCCCGGGCCTGAACCCCCCGAGCCTGGGCCTGCTGCGGGGACCCAGCAGCGCGCACGCTGCGCCCAGCCCCTGGCCAGTCGCGTCTGGGCTGCTGCCCAGCTGGTGCAATCCCGCGGCGGCCCCGGAGTGGGGGCAGCAGGCCCCAGCCCCCCATCCCGCTCGGGTCCCGCAGGGGAATGAACGGGCC
>NW_020664563.1:11822018-11840651 GCF_002925995.2 Terrapene triunguis | reverse complement strand
CCCCCCGCCCCAACTCCGCCCCCTACTCCCCCCATTGGCTCCCTCCCCGAATCCCCGCCTCTTCCCCAGGCTCACCATTCCTCATCGGCAGCCCAGGCCCGTTCATTCCCCTGCGGGACCCGAGCGGGATGGGGGGCTGGGGTCTGCTGCCCCCACTCCGGGGCCGCCGCGGGATAGCACCAGCTGGGCAGCAGCCCAGACGCGACTGGCCAGGGGCTGGGCGCAGCGTGCGCGCTGCTGGGTCCCCGCAACAGGCCCGGGCGGTTCAGGCCCGGGCGCCAGAGCCACAGCTGCCGAGCTTGGCCATCGGCCGCTTCCTCCCCCCGCGGCAGTGGGAGCTGCAGCAGCGGCTGCTCCCGAGTCCCGCTGCCCAGGGGGAGAGAACAGCCGCTGCCTGGCCCCGCGGGCCGCCCCCCTACTCTCCCTACCGCCCGACTGAGTCCTGCCTGCTCGGGGTCAGGCTAGACTCTCACTCACCCTGGCCCCACGCTTCCCCTGCATCTCCCGGGCCTCCCTCCAGCGCTTGTGGAGGAAGGGTGGTTTTTTTTTTTTTTTTTTTTTTTTGCCCCGCCCCGCGTCCCGATATTTGACTTGGGTGATCTGGTCACCCTAGGCTAGAGTGGGTTGAAGGTACAGATAGCCCTGAACCACTACTGAAATAACTCACCATTGCTTGAGTTTTGGAATGGCTTCTCTGCCTCAGATCTCTTCTGCATTTCATTCTTCTCAGGGGTCCCGTGTCCCGTAGAACTCGGCTGGCGGTGTCTTATGGAAGTATAATCTTCACCTACCATTGTAGTCTACCATAGAAGAGAGGAAAGAATTAGTTAGCAAAAGGCCTCAGACACGATGCATTTATTCAGCTATTACATATGCTAGATTTTTCCTGCCTTTGACTGCTCACTGGAGGTGGGGAGAAAAAAAAAGAAAAAGCGGTTAAATGGGACTGGCAGTCTAACAAAGCTAACCCCCTCTCCCATCCCAACTATCTACATAGTAAAATCTGTACTAAGAACCATACCTTCTCCTCCCTTCTCTCCACACTGGACAGTAAGTGGGACAGAAAAAGTTAATTCCCCCACATTCCCAAACCACCTCCAATACACAAACCCTTCATTTTAAACAACTAGGAATCCTCAGGGCTCCCAACACAGTGTTGGGAGCATCACTTCACAAGTGAAGCCTTTAAAATGCTTCACTATGCAACTGATTTTTGCTGGTAATTTATATAGCAAAACCTGTCTCTCAACACTGGTTTGGGGGTTTTGAGATTCCTCCCCTCCCTGCTTTTTCAAATTTCGCTTTGGCATCACGGAAGAAAATACCAAGCCTGAGAATACCAGACAATCCCCTTCCTGTAAAAAAAGCCCAAGTCCTCAGTAAACCTAGTGCCTTATTTAGACAAATGAATGATTGTGCTGCAAACCACAGTGAAACAGGAAGAGAGAGAACCGTGTTTGTTTAAACCACGCCAAACCCAACAGCAGGGGCCATTGCTGAAGGCTGAATTATTACTAACACAGATTCCTGCACCACCACCTCCAGATTCAAAATGTAGACCTGTTTTTTAAAGGGAGGGAGAGGTGTTATTTACGATAGTCACCAAGAGAAAAATGGCATCTTGCCCTACTCTTGACTAACAAAATGGAAATCTATGAAGCTCCCTAAAGTTGCCCCTACCCCAGACTGGGCTTCCAAAATACCAACCACACACACTTTTCTTTCATAAGACTCGCTCCTTACATTTATCTAAGTGCTTCTCATCCAGAAGCATCTAAAATATCTCTGTAGTCCATCAGAGTATACTCTGTGTGCATATTTATAAACACACGTACTATACTCACTATTGAAAGGCAATATCCATTTAAGAAAATGTCCCAACACTACAACCAGGGTTGACACTCCTGCAAGAAGAAACAGGATCTCTCTCAGTCACATATGGTCAGGCCTTCAGCTTCACTTCTCATTAAAGATACAGCAGCACCGGTTACTGTTCTTGATTCTGTAAACTTTATATCTAGCAGCAGTTTCCATTCCTCCCCACACCACTTTGGGCACTGCTTCTGTATAGACAAAGTGAAGAATGCCATCTACTGAACCACCAGCATCACTTCCTGAAGCACCTACATGTTCCTTGGAAGCCCCTTGGCAATTACTACTAACCAGGCCCAGTCCTGTTTATCTTATGAGATGACATCCCAGACTGCAAGCTATAATATAATCAAGGACTATAAAAAATGAGAGAAAACCTTCCGAGTTAACCACACACAATAGCAGGTAGTTTGTGTGATCATTTATATGACAGGTATTATTACTTTAATACAGATTTACATAACCCAGGAAATGACCTTAGAGGAAGAGTTACTATATTTTCACACCAAGTGCCAGATGTAATGCACTGGATCAGACAACCGGTTGAAAAGGACATAGTCCACAGAGGCAGGCTTTGTACACCACTGTTGCTGCTATCACCCCACAGCAAAACCAGTTTGTGTTTACTTCACATATTCCCCAATGTATTGAAGGCATTACCCCCTGAAAAATCAAAGTTCTAGGGGGGGACTGAGAGGTCCGGTGTTAACCCAACACATTGTCACATGGAATATCCGAGGTGGGCCCAAAGCTCGATACCTTTCTCAGTAGCACTTTCAACCCCTGTAGAGGCTGTAAGGACTGCACATTCTTCTCTGGTAAACCCACCCCCAGATCCCTTTCCAAAGGGCCTTTGGGATAGTGAGGGGAAGGGGAATAGAAGTTAAAGAGGAAGGTGGGGGTCACCAAAAGTAAATTTAAGAATATAACTAGAGTAAAATAGTATTGTGGGTACAGTATGTTTAACTGCCATACACTAGACTTGTTTTAAAGACAAATATAGCTCTTGCATGAGATAGATTTGATTATATGAATGACATTTATCATGCAAGATTAAATAAGTTTTTTGCACATGGATAATGGGATTATATTTGTGGGGAATGTCTTAATCTGCACCCTCAGTATTAGAAGGTACAATATTTGGCAACTGTCAATGTGTCAGTCTAACAAAAAAAGAAAACATTATCTCTCTTCTCTAATCTCCTTTAGAGCTGAGCCAATCACAAGACAAGGCTAAGATAAATCAGAGGTTTTCAGATGCACTGCAGCAGACAGGGCTAACTGCTTTCTGAGTGTCACCTTGACACACATGAAAGTCTGAAAGAATACAAAGAACAACCTACAATACGGACACAAGAATCACCTCACCTTTTCTGGTAGGGAGGATTTAATGTGACACCTACCTCACGTAATGGCAAGTGACTTTCTGCACCCACAACTATTAATCCAGATCTTGAAATTAAAAACCAATATAACTAAGGAGCAGCAGCAGCAGGCGGCTAAACCCCATCACACTTGTATTTTTTGTTATTTTCCCTCCCCTTCTTTGCCAAGAACTCTCATGTTTCCTTTTTATGCCTCTGTCCAGTTTAACTCTCTCAGGCAGGTAAGCAAATGTTCTTCAGTCCCCTGGCTCCTTGAATGCTATGCAGTGAATCTCTTCTGGCTTCCTTCCTCCCACAAGCTCAGCATATCACTGGTTCCACAAGCTGAACTTCCTCTTACATCCCCTTCTGTTCACCTTTACTCTCAGTAAGGAACAGTGTATGTTTCCGATACCCACCCTATGCTCCTTCTGGGCTTCAGAACCATGAACAGATCCCCTCAGCAGATTTCTTTAAAGAGGCTCATTTGAAATGGACTATCAGTTACCAGGTACTATACCTCATTCACAATCACTGAGATTTATTTTCTCCACCTTCCTTTTTAATTATTGCCAATAATCATGACTTCACCTCACATTAGCACAGAAACAATATATTTTAATACATCCATGTTTACACAATCACCTGTAAAAAGGTTGTGACATGGCTTCAAACTAAACTGCAGCCTACAATTAACAATCTCACTGTCCAAAGACAATGTTTTTGTTTTCCATATCAATAGTTTTATAAAAAACAGATGTGGATTCTGCTCCCTCAGACTGAAAGTGCCCTTCACACAACATAGGGCCTAAAATAAAGTTAGTCCATAAGCAAAACAAGCCTATTATGGTCAGCAAATAAAATGCTGTTTATTGTTTCGCTGGCACTCGGTACACTTGTACTGTAACAAGTGGACTTCCCTCTCTGCTACAGTACAGACAAGGTGAGTGAGAAATAACATTACTTATTACAAAACATTCTTTAAGAACAAATTTGATGCCTGAACTGGACTCTCTCCTCCAGATTGCATGCAGGCCAAAGGAGCATTACAGAATCATAGAACTGTAGGGCTGGAAGGGACCTCATGAGATCAAGTCCAGCCTCCTCCCCAAGGCAGGACCAAGTAAACCTAGATCTTCCATAACCAGTGTTTTTCCAGCCTGTTCTTAAAAACCTCCAATGAGAGGATTCCCCAGCCTCCCTTGGAAGCCTATTCCAGTGCTTAACTATCCTTATAATTGGAAAGTTTTCGTAACATCTAAGCTACCACTCCATTGCTCCAGATTAAGCCCATTACTTCTCACCCTACCTTCAGCAGATATAGAGAACTGATCACTGTCCTCTTTAAAGCAGCCCTTAATTTAAAAAAAAAAAACTGTTACCAGGGTCCCAAGTCTAAACATCTCCAGTCTTTTAACCTTTCCACACAGATCAGGGCAGCTGAACTTCTGTCATCTGTGCTGGTCTCCTCTAGATAGCCAGGTGGCCTCCCCGCCAAACCCTAGCCAGACCTGGGGCTCCGAGGATCGTCCCCCTCCCAGCCTGGCGGTCTCCACAGCAAGGCTGCCACATCAGCTAGGGACCGCGACCCCCAGCAGCAGCAGCCAACAATTAAAGCCTCTGAACTAACAAGCTCGCGCCGCCGTGACAGAGATCAATGCACAGCGCGGGGCGGTCCGCACGCAGCCCCTGCAGGGCAGCCACTCCGAGCCCGGCCCGTGCGGCGGAGAGCCCCGGCGAGGACAGCGCCCGCAGCAGCCCGGCAGCGGGAAAACCAGCGCGCGGACCCCACGAGCTCCCGGCCCAGGTGGCGAGGTACGTCACCTTATCCTCAGGGAGTGTGTCCGCGCGACTCCCCTACGCCTCAGCTCCACCTCCGGTTGGGTGAACGAAAGCGAGAACGGAACACTCCAGCCTTCCCCACTCCTCCATTACGTCACCGCGCAAAGGAAAAGAGTGGGGAGCGTCGCCTCTCATTGGCTGCCTGCCCTAGAACCAGGCCCCGCCCCCTTGCTACCGGCCAGAGGAGCTGGGGCAAAGGAGCAGCGTGCCTGTTGGGGGCGGGGCAGAGGGGAGGAACTGGAGCAGAGGGGGCGGGGGGAAGGCGGGCAGGGAGCACGTGAGAGGCACGTGTGCGCGCGCTCTGACTGGGCCCCCCTCCAGCTCCAGCCCTTGTCCTCGCAGTTCCGCCCTTTGTCGCCTCCCCCAGCCTGGGCCCCACCCGACGTCAGCATGTCCTGCGGCGGCTCTCAGCGTGGGCTGTGCGAGACTGGACTGCGACCCTCCCGCCAGCGGGCAGCAGGAGAAGCTGCTTGCCCCTCTGTAGCCAGAACCAGGGTCTCTCAGCGGCACTGGAAGGTGCTCAGATGCTGTGCTGGGCAGTGGAAGAACCTCTAGACATACTGGAGCCTAGCCTTGGTGAAGCTGCATTTTCAGGAGAGGGAACTGCAGAAAATAAGAACGGCCATATTGGGTCAGACCAGAGGTCCATCAAGCCCAGTATCCTGTCCTCCGACAGTGGCCAATGGTAGGTGCCCTAAAGGGGATGAACAGGCAGGTTATCATCAAGTGATCCATGCCCTGTCACCCAATCCCAGCTTCTGGCAAACAGAGGGCAAGGAACACCATCCCTGCCCATCCTGGCTAATAGCCATTGATGGACCTATCTTCCATGAATCTATGTAGCTCCCTTTTGAACCTGGTTATAGTATTGGCCTTCACAACACCCTCTGGCAAGGAGTTCCAGAGGTTGACAGTGTGTTGCGTGAAAAAATACTTTCTTGTGTTTGTTTTAAACCTGCTACCTATTAATTTCATTTGGTGGCCCCTTGTTCTTGTATTATGAGAAGGAGTAAATAACACTTCCTTATTTACTTTCTCTATACCACTCATGATTTTATAGACCTCTATCATATCCCCCCTTAGTTGCCTCTTTTCCAGTCCCAGTCTTATTAATCTCTCCTCATATGGAAGCCATTCTATACCCCTAATAATTTTTGTTGTCCTTTTCTGAACCTTTTCCAATTCCAATATATCTTTTTTTGAGATGGGGCGACCACATCTGCACGCAGTATTCAAGGTGTGGGCGTACCATGGATTTATATAGAGGCAATATGATATTTTCTGTCTTATTATCTATCTCTTTCTTGATGATTCCCAAAATTCTGTTTGCTTTTTTGACTGCTTGACTGCTGCTGCACATTGAGTGGATGATTTCAGAGAACTATCCACAATGACTCCAAGATCTCTTTCTTTAGTGGTAATAGCTAATTTAGACCCCATCATTGTATATGTATAGTTAGGATTATGTTTTCCAATGTGCATTACTTTGCATTTATCAACATTAAATTTCATCTGCCATTTTGTTTCCCAGTCACCTTGTTTTGTGAGATCCTTTTGTAGCTCTTTGCAGTCTGCGTGGGACTTAACTATCTTGAGTAGTTTTGTATCATCTGCAAATTTTGCCACCTCACTGTTTACCCCTTTTTCCAGATCATTTATGAATATGTTAAATAGGACTGGGCCCAGTACAGATCCCTGGGGGACACTACTATTTACCCCTCTCCATTCTGAAAACTGACCATTTATTCCTATCCATTGTTTCCTATCTTTTAACCAGTTACCAATCCATTAGAGAATCTTCCCTCTTATCCCATGACTGCTTATTTTGCTTAAGACCCTTTGGTGAGGGACCTTGTCAAAAGCTTTCTGAACATCTAAATACACTATATCCACTGGATCTCCTTTGCCCGCATGCTTGTTGACCCCCTCAAAGAATTCTAGTAGATTGGTGAGGCATGATTTCCCTTTACAAAAACCATGTTGACTATTTCCCAACAAATTATGTTCATCTATGTGTCTGACAATTTTGTTCTTTACGATCATTTCAACCACTTTGCCCGGTACTGAAGTGAGGCTTACTGGCCTGTAGTTGCCAGGGTCACCTCTGGAGCCCTTTTTAAATATTGGTGTCACATTAGCTACCCTCCAGTCATTTGGTACAGAAGCTGATTTAAATGAGAGGTTACAGATGACAGTTAGTAGTCCTGTAATTTCACATTTGAGTTCCTTCAGAACTCTTGGGTGAATACCATCAGGTCCTGGAGACTTATTACTGTTTAGTTTATCCATTTGTTCCAAAACCTCCTCTAATGACACCTCAATTTGGGACAGTTCCTCAGATCTGTCACACAAAAAGAAAGGCTCAGGTTTGGGAATCTCCCTCACATCCTCAACAATGAAGACCGATGCAAAGAATTCATTTAGTTTCACTGCAATGGCCTTATCGTCTTTGAATGCTCCTTTAACATCTCGATTGTCCAATGGCCCCACTTCAGTCTAGCAGAGAAAGATAGAGCATGAGCCAACGGTTGGAAGTTGCAGCTAGACAAATTCAGACTGGATATAAGGCATACCTTTTCAATGGTGAGAGTAATTAATGATTAACAATATACTAAGGGTCATGGTGTTTTTCTAAAAGCTATCCTCTAGGAATTATTTGGGGAAAGTTCTATGTCTGTTATACTATGTCTATCCGGTGATCACCTGGTCTCACTGCTATACAGGCAGTGAGACCAGGTGATCACCGGATCCCTTCTGGCTTTATAATCTCAGAACTAGGTACATCAATTCACATGCAAAATTGTCATTGAATTCAATAGGTGTCCTTGCCCTGTGGCTTGTGGTGCGGGCTGCAGCAGGGGCCGTACAACCCCTCTCACAGCTTCCTAGGGTCCCCTCTCGCAGCTTCCTAGGGTCCCCTCTCATGGCTCTGTGCACCTGTGTCTGTCATTGTCGTCCTCTCTCCTCCCCCCGCCCAGCTCGCCCAATGTGTCCTGATATTTCACTCTTGCAATCTGGTCACCCTAGCTATACATTTAAGTTGAGCCGCTATTATAGTGTCTTAAAAAAGTTTCCACACAGCTTGCAGGGATTTTACTTTTGGTACTGTACCTTTTAATTTCTGTTTCACTAACCTCATTTTTGTGTAGTTCTCCTTTCTGAAATTAAATGCTACAGTGTTGTGCTGCTGTGGAGTTTTCCCCACCACAGGGATTTTAAATTTAATTATATTATGGTCACAATTACCAAGTGGTCCAGCTATATTCACCTCTTGGACCTGATCCCTGTGCTCCACTTAGGACTAAATCAAGAATTGCCTCTCCTCTTGTGGGTTCCAGGACTAGCTGCTCCAAGAAGCAGTCATTTAAGGTGTCAAGAAACTATCTCAGCATCCCTTTCTGAGGTGATATGTACCCAGTCAATATGGGGATAGTTGAAATCTCCCATTAGTATTATTGAGTTTTTTATTTTAATAGGCTCTCTAGTCTCCCTGAGCATTTCAGAGTCACTAACATCATCCTGGTCAGGTGATCTGTAATATAACCCTACTGCTATATTCTTGTTTTTCAGGCATGGAATTACTATCCATAGAGATTCTATAGTACAATTTAGTTCATTTAAGATTTTTACTTTATTTGATTCTACGCTTTCTTTCACATATAGTGCCACTTCCCCACCAGCACAACCTGTTCTGTCCTTCCGATATATTTTGTACCCTGGTATTACTCTATCCCATTGATTATCCTAATTCCACCAGGTTTCTGTGATGACTGTTATATCAATATCCTCATTTAATACTAGACATTCTAGTTCACCCATCTTACTATTTAGACTTCTAGCATTGGTATATAAGCATTTTAAAAACTTGTCATTTTTTTTGGCTGTCCCCTATTGCATACGTAATTGAACGGGACTTTTTTTCATTTGACTGTTTCTCATCAGACCCTCCCTGTATTTTATCATTTTCCATCCTCTCCTCCTTATTAGGACATAGGGAATCTCCATTTATAGATCCTCCCCTAAGGGATGTCCAAACCACATGCTCCTCCGCACCTGTCGGCTTTCCTCCAGCCCTTAGTTTAAAAACTGTTCTACGACATGGCACATTAAACACCAACATTTTGCCAAAAACCCTCTCCCCCACCCCCCCATGGCTGAACATAAAGATGGTGGCCTGCACGTACTGAGGGTGTACAATACTGCTATAGGCTATGGTGATGTATGCATTACCAACCATTCTGGATAGATTAGATGGCACCTCGCAAACTGAGTGCTCAAATGGCACCTACATCATAATCCCCCCCATCTCACACCCACACTCTCTCTCGCTCTCTCTCTCTCCTCATAATCTGGTCCCAGGAAAGCACCACTCCTTTTAGCACAGCTTAAAAAACCAAGGTTGGCAGGAGTCCCATGCCCAGGGGAGCCTGCCTGCAGTTTACATTGTCCTTCTAAAGGAAAATGATTGCGTAGCAAGTACCTCACCCGGTGCTTGGGTTTAATACAAAGGCTTTCCACAGGTATATCCATTTCAAGCAGATTTACAAAACCTCAGCTAGGCATTTCAAAAGGAGGCAGAGTTCCTGTCAACTTCTCAGACTCTCCACCTTTAGAGACAGCTTTTCATACCAACTACTTACTATGTTGTAGGTGTTCTGCTACCGTGTATTTCATCAAGAAAATATTTCTAATTAATTAGCAAGAATGTTCATAATTAACTGACCAGTAATGTAGATTAAATGAGAAATGGTCCTGGAGAAGTCCAATTCCAATCGTTGTCCAGAATTCTAACACTTGGTGGATTCGAATCTGTGATCTTGGTTCATACATGCATATCTGTTTAAAACAGACTGATGCAAACAATATGAAATAATTTGATTCACTGGAAAATTCCTGCCACAAATGATCTTTAGTAACCTTTACTTGTCTGTAAAGTGGTTATACTTTCACGGTGAAAAGGGGGAAGGGAAGGAATGTCCATACAAGGAGAACTAATCTCTCTCTTTCATCCATAAAGTGTTACTTATTTCCTTCCTATTTCAAGTATGATGGTTTCAAGTTCACAGTCTAAGTTAACCAAGCAGTCACGTGTTCTTCACTTGTGCTTTATCAATGCAGTCATGAGAAACACTTTTAAAAAGCTGTACAACTCCACTGAGCTGGATTGTTCAAATTTTGCTTAAGTAGCCTTTGGGACTCTGAGTACAGCCCTGAGTGAAAAGAACTTATACTGATTCAGGTTACAATATATAAAGGGTTACAATGTTAACCCTCTACCCATCTTTGCCCCATCTACATTAGGGAAATTTTGTAATTTCCACCATTGTTAGCGCCCACTCAGTCCCACAGATGTTAGCAACCAGGTTTCTGTCGCAACAGATTTTAACACCTTCCCACTAGTTAGACATACTGAGGCTTCCACTGTTGCTAACACTGGTGGAGATTAACCAGTGGGAAAATTTCTCTATGATCAACAAAGTGTCTACATGAAATTAAGTATCAGAGGGATAGCCATGTTAGTCTGGATCTGTAAAAAGCAACAGAGTGTCCTGTGGCACTTTTAAGACTAACAGATGTATTGGAGCATAAGCTTTCGTGGGTGAATACCCACTTCGTCAGACGCATATAATGGAAATTTCCAGAGGCAGGTATAAATATGCAGGCAAGAATCAGTCTGGAGATAACGAGGTTAGTTCAATCAGGGAGGGTGTGGTCCTCTGCTAGCAGTTGAGGTGTGAACATCAAGGGAGGAGAAACTGCTTTTGTAGTTGGCTAGCCATTCACTAGCCTTCACTGTCGGCTAGTCTTCACTCTCCTCCCTTGGTGTTCACACCTCAACTGCTAGCAGAGGACCTCACCCTCCCTGATTGAACTAACCTCGTTATCTCCAGGCTGATTCTTGAAGGATTGGATCTTCTCAGACTCTTGACATTTAAGCTAGTGAGTGATAGTTCCCTCTTCCCCACTGGTGGGAGAACTTTAAGGTTCCACAAGGACTCCTCGTTGTTTTTTTAAAAACCAAGTGCATCCAAGCAGCACTCTGTGCCAATGCTTCAGTACATTCCTAGCAGATGGCAATAGAAGCAAATGAATGTTCTCTAGTAGGGTTGCTTATCAGTCCTCCCTTCAATCCCTTTTACATTTTTCCTTCATCAGTACATCAAACGAAGTAGAAAATGAGAAAATTCCCCCTCTTACCTACCTTCCCCATCTTTTTTAAAGAGAAGTGGGTGTGACGTTGCACTCCATATATTTTATGAAAATATGTTTATAAGTGTGAATATGATGTAACTGGAATATGCTTCATGCAAAAGGTCTCTTGTCAGGTATCATTACAAAGTTTATAATCTACTGAGTGTGTTCATCCTATTTGTATGAATGTATCATTCTTGTATCTAAAACTAGAAATATGAAGTATTACTCTGAGGTCCTACTGTAATTATGCAAAGTGTCGGCCATTAATGGTGGCTTAGGATCTCGATGGCTCCCATTAACTAGAACATTTGGTTGTAAATGACGCTGTTTACTTGTAAGCCTTCCTGTGTTTCTGTGAGTCAGGCTGGAAGTAATGGAGGCTTGGGGGTCTCACAGGGCATGTGACCATGTCACCTGGTCCTGGAACCCATCTTAAACCTGGTGCTTTTCCATTTAGAATGAGGGGTGGGGACCTAGAGAGACAAAAGATTCCTGCCTTGTGCCAAAGCTATAAATGGGGTGGAACAGAATAAAGTGGGCTGCAGTCATGAGAAAACCCCTAGTTACCACCTGAGCTGGAATTAACAAGAACTGTACCAGGGGAAAGGATTGGGCCCAGAGTAGGAAGGAGTCTAGTCTGTGAAAGAAGCTTATTGGAACATCTCTGAGGATGAGATATTATCTGTAATCAGTTTCTTAATGTATGAGGCTTAGACTTGCGTGTTTTGTTTTATTTTGCTTGGTAACTTACTTTGTTCTGTCTGTTATTTCTTGAAACCACTTAAATCCTACTTTTATACTTAATAAAATCACTTTTGTTTATTAACAAAGCCAGAGTAAGTGATTAATACCTGGGGGAGCAAACAGCTGTGCATATCTCTCTATCAGTGTTATAGAGGGCGGACAATTTATAAGTTTACCCTGTATAACCTTTATACAGAGTAAAACGGATTTATTTGGGGTTTGGATCTCATTGGGAACTGAGTGTCTGGGTGCTGGAGATAAGTGACTTGCTGAGCAGTTTTTTGTTAAAATCTGCAGCTTTGGGGGCGTGGACCAGACCAAGGTCTGTGTTACAGCAGACTAGCATGTCTGTCTCAACAAGGCAGGGTTCTGGAGTCCTAAGCTGGCAGTGGAAAACGGGCTCATAGGTAATTTCAGCACAACAGGTGACAGTCCCAAGGGGGTCTCTGTGACCGAACTCATCACAGTGGGAATGCCATGCCCTCCTCTACATGAGCTGTTTCCACAATTTATGCACTTTTCTTCATTGATCCAAGTTGTTACATTGCTTCATCAATTGCCTAATTTCCTGTTTCTCACAGGATATTTTGCAATCTTGACTCATTAATTCTACTGAGAGCATTGCCTCACTTATTTCCTAATTGCTATAGTTTCTCAGTGATCCTGTCTGTAACACTACATCATCGTTACCATTATTTCACATAGGACAATGTTACTTTACACTTGTTACCTGTTTTGATGTTGCATTTGTAAGAAACAAACAAACAAAAATGTAAAGACTTTTTAAAAGGGCACTAAGATTAGCCATGTAATGGAAAGCTGGTTACAACCCTAGCTGCCATCTTTATTATACATTATACAAAGAGGCCGCCATCTTTGTATAATGAGGAAAATGGTTTGAATGGAAAGCTGAAGCTAAACCTCAATGAAGGCAATTGCTGGCTTATGTGCTAATAAGCGATGGTCACATAAATACCACCCTATACCGGAAACCTACTGACCGCTACACTTACCTACATGCCTCTAGCTTCCATCCAGGACACACCACACGATCCATTGTCTACAGTCAAGCTCTAAGATATAACCGCATTTGCTCCAATCCCTCAGATAGAGACAAGCACCTACAAGATCTCTATCAAGCATTCTTAAAACTACAATACCCACCTGCTGAAGTGAAAAAACAGATTGACAGAGCCAGACGAGTACCCAGAAGTCACCTCCTACAAGACAGGGCCAACAAATAAAATAACAGAACACCATTAGCTGTCACCTTCAGCCCCCAACTAAAACCTCTCCAAAGCATCATCAGAGATCTACAACCTATCCTGAAAGATGATCCTTTACTCTCACAGATCTTGGGAGACAGACCTGTCCTCGCTTACAGACAACCCCCCAACCTAAAGCAAATACTCACCAGCAACCACACATCACTGAACAAAAACACTGACCCAGGAACCTATCCTTGTAACAAAGCCCGATGCCAACTCTGTCCACATCTATTCAAGTGACATCATCATAGGGCCTAATCACATCAGCCATACCATCAGGGGCTCGTTCACCTGCACATCTACCAATGTGATATATGCCATCATGTGCCGTTGCTGCCCCTCTGCCATGTACATTGGCCAAACCGGACAGTCTCTACGCAAAAGAATTAATGGACACAAATCTGACATCAGGAATCATAATACTCAAAAACCAGTGGGAGAACACTTTAACCTGTCTGGCCATTCTATGACAGACCTGCGGGTGGCTATCTTAAAACAGGAAAAACTTCAAAAACAGACTCCAACGAGAGACTGCTGAGCTGGAATTGATATGCAAACTAGACACAATCAACACAGGATTAAATAAAGACTGGGAATGGCTGAGCCATTACAAACATTGAATCTATCTCCCCTTGTAAGTATTTTCACACTTGCTTCTTATCAAACTGTCTGTACTGAGCTATCTTGATTATCACTTCAAAAGTTTTTTTTCTCTTACTTAATTGGCCTCTCAGAGTTGGTAAGACAACTCCCACCTGTTCATGCTCTCTGTATGTGTGTGTGTATATATATATATCCTCAATATATGTTTCACTCTATATGCATCCGAAGAAGTGGGTTGTAGCCCACGAAAGCTTATGCTCTAATAAATTTGTTAGTCTCTAAGGTGCCACAAGTACTCCTGTTCTTTTTGCGGATACAGACTAACACGGCTGCTACTCTGAAACCTAGTAGAGAAGTGACAGCACAAGAATGCACATCATCTCAACCTAACCCCAAGATCCTAAAACTGTACTTTGTAGTGAAGAATTAAGGCTAGTTCCAGCAAGTACCAGATCATTTAGAATTATTGACTTGTCTTCACAAATCTTATTTATTTTTTAACCCTTTGGTTCCAGGTTTCACAGTTCCTCCTATAGTAGTGCCAAGATTCTGCATGTGGGACCAGCATTATCTTTGCTCCTCCGTACTGTAAGGTTAGGTCTAGAGTTCACAAAATAATTGACAACAGATTCAGATCAGGAAATTCTTTTTTAAGAACAGACAGAAGCAGCAGGAGGAATTAAACTCAGGATTCCAAAAATAATCTAAAGTAGCAACTCCACTGGTTTTGCTAGCAGAGGGGACAATTATGCATATACAAGCCCTCAACTGTCCGCAGAGGGCAGCAGTATCCTGAAAACAAACACCACATCACACATTGCATTTGAACTCAATTCACCTCACCAAGAAGAGTGAAGTGCTACTACCTGCCAACTGGCTGCTGGCCTCCACACAAAGCTATTTAATAAAAGCAGGAGTTTTACTGGGAAGAAACCAAAGAATTGAGTTACTGAATATTACCAAATAGGAGACATCTGAGCCAACTGTCACTGCCATGACCCCTCTAGTGAGCCATGAAAAGGAAGCTTGCATTGTTTTCCAATGGGTGAATAATCCCTCCCTTTTCTCTACAATTTTCAGAGTAATAGGATCAACCCTGCCAGTCTGGCTGATGAACTGGACTTTTAAATGAGGAAGACTATTATTATTATTTTGCCCTATAGTCTACACACAGCAAGAAGGCCCTCCTGTGAGTCTGACCACACATCAGACTGAAAGCTACTGAATCTAAAATCCAGGCACAGGGCAGAATTGCTGGTTGACTGTGCCAAGTTCAGCTCAGTTTTCTGAAACTATTCTTCAACCCTCTGCATACAACATGCATTCTCTCTCTCAGGGGCAGAAGAAGTTTCTCAAAGCTCCCAACAACATTAAACTATTATCGTCATCCTCTTTGGGAAATCAGCTCAAAGCATTCTAAGATCTATGGTGTAGTGTATTTTACTGCTTACTAAATGGCATTACAGAAATTATCTCCCTCAGATAAAGCTGCTTAGCTTGTTCAATTAGGAATATGCCAAGTCAAGCTGTGTAAAGAATCATTTAAAAGTGGCTCCAGAGATACCAGTTCCAGAACAAGCTGGTCTTCCAGAAGCCCAAGTGAGAAAAAGGACCTATTCTAGACTGTCTTGCACCTTGTATAATCATATACAGCTGTGCAACCTGAGTGCAAAAGACTAACACACAAAACACTATAAAAGAAAGTGAGGCCCTGAGTGTCTATATACAGCTGTCACTGCATACTCAGTGCTAATTGTGTTGGTACCAGCAGTTATAGTGAGCTCTACTGCTGACAGTGGAATGCATACTGGAATCTTGACTGGGTGTTCCAACAACTTAATTTGTTACTGAGAGAGAGAGGAAATATCCAAGGGAAGGAAATATCTTCATAAAGCCATGAAGAATTGACTCTTCGTTGTAAACATAGGAAGGAAAAAGTGTTCAGTGTTACAAGTCAGTCACTTCCCCTTTCTCATCTCATTTTAATCTCTACACAGATAGACAATGTCTTTGGAAAGTAGTTCCCGGGAGCAGACTTTTATAAATCCATCCCCCACCAGTGCTGTGGCTGTTTCTATGGTGATGCTGCTGCAAAGCCTGTTGTTCTCCTTCCTGTGAGTGCCTTCACCAGATTTACTATGAAGCAAGAGAGTCCTGCATGTGAAACTTTTATTTCATTTCCTCATTAACTTTCCCTCTTCTCTGCGTATAGCCATTTTCTCCCTGTTCCTTCCTATCCCCTTACCCTTACTTTTGAAATACCTGGCCAGAAAAGGGAACCTAGCACCAATCAGGTGTGTATTAAATATGTGGGTGTTCGACTTACACTGTGTGCTCTGCTGAGACCTATCTGATTCAGGCACAGTGGGGACTGCTGTTGACTGGAAATGCCACGGAAGAGGAGATAGCACCAACTTTACTGTGACATTGCACTCCATATTCTTCATAGAAATCATGTTATGATATGAATATGGCATAACTAAGATATGTTTTATGCAAGATGGGTCATTTGAGATATCATTGGAAAAGTTATGATGTACTGAATGTGATTATCCAATGTGTATGCATGTATCATTTCTGTATCTAAAGCTAGGAATACTGACTATGTAACAATTACAATTGTGAATGTCCTTGGGAAACACCCACTAGACAGCAGGCCATCAGCCTTGATGGGCCATTAGGAAGAGAACAATAGAACTTTGAAAATGCTAATCTCCCTCCTTCCTGAGAGGTTTACTGGGGTGCTGCATTGACACAGCAGAGTCAGGTGACCGTGTCACCAGGTATTGGACAATGTCTTAACTTGCTGGTACTTTTCCACTGTAGGGGGATGGAGGTCAAACAAAGGATTTCCGCCTTAGGTAAATCCTTTTTAAGGCTGGGGAGGGGGTTAAGCTTAACTCTCCTCCATTGCCTGCGCAGGAAGGAAGACTGCTAAAAACACCTGCAGGGAAAGGCAGTGTTGAGTCCAGGCTGAGACAGGGGTCCAGTCTGTAAAGAGAAATAACTGGAACTCTAAGCTACAGAAACTCTGCAACTTGCCTAAAACAACCTTGAGGGTGAGAAATTACATTTTGTAACCTGTTTCTTGAGTGTATTAAGCGTAATTTGTATGTTTTGTTTTATTTGCTCAGTAATCTGCTTTGTTCTGTTTGCTATCCCTTATAATCACTTAAAATCTGCCTTTTGTAGTTAATAAACTTGTTTTTGTTTATTTTAAAACCAAGTTTGTGCAATTTATAATGAGAGAGGGGTCAAATTTATGAGCTTACATTGTACAGATTTCTCTACAGCGCAAGATGATATTATTTTGGGTACTTTCTAGAGGGGAGCTGCACTTGAGTGTTGGGCAATTTCCTAGCTGAGTCTTCCCATAGAGAGCTGCTTGCAGAGTCTGTGCGATTCTACAGCTGGTGTGTGCATGCTGACAGAGAGCCTGATTTCAGCAAAAACAGGGAGAGGGAGCCCAGGCTAGTGGAGCAGGCAGGCTCAGTGAACAGGGGAGACAGGTTTGTATAATTTTTGGTGGTGCCCAGAACGGGTCCAAGTCACCCCACCACACACACCTCCCTAAGGTGTGGGAAGGTGGAGGTGTCGGGCTCTGGGAGGGCGTTTGGGTGCGGGCTCTAGGCTGGGGCAGAGGGGTGGGCTCTGGGAGGGAGTTGGGGTGTGTGGTCTGGGCAGAGGTGCAGGAGGGGGCTCAGGGCTGGGACTGTGGATTGTGGTGCAAGGGGTGAGGGCTGTGGCTGGGGGCACAGGCTCTGGGGTGGGGCAGGGTCGGGGATGAGGAGCTTGGGGTCCCGACAGGCTGCCCCAGGGCTAGGGCCAGAGAGGACTCCCCCGCCAACCCTCTCCCCCACTGCTGCTGCCCCTCACTGTAGCCTCACTGGGGTTGGGGGATGGGGCTGCCCCTTGCCCGGCGTGGGGCAGGAGCAGTGACTGGGGGCGGGAGGGATGCAGGATGTCACAACACTCACCCAAACCCAAGCAGCTCAGGTCCAGGAAGCCCCCTCACCTCCCATGTGGTGGGTGGGTGCTGGAGGGGGAGGGGGCTGCCATCACATGTGGCTTCCTCTCCTGCTGCAGCCTGCTGCCCAACTCCATAGCCTCACGAGAGGGGGCCTCTGCCCCTTGCCCCGTGGCTGCGGGCTGGCGGGGGGCAGGATCACAGGGTCAGACACTCAAGGAAGCCCCAGTAGCTGCTCAGGTGAGTGAGGTCCAGAGATATCCCTGCCGGAAACCCCCTTGGCGTGGCGTGCTGGGGGGGGAAGGGAGGTCTGCCAATCGTGTGCACCTCCTCCCCCTCCTACAGTGCAGCAGCAGCCGGCAGTGCAGGTGTAAGGGGACTGTTGCCCCCTTACTAACATTCAGTAGGGGTGTTTTGGTTAGGGTTACCATTCGTCCGGATTCCCCCGGACATGTCCGGATTTTCGAGCTAAAAATAGCGTCCAGGGGGAATTTATAAATGTCCGGACTTCTTCCCCCCCACGCAGAGCGCGCGCGGCTAACAGGGCAGCCGGACGGATGGTGCCACTTACATGAGGCTCCGACAGCCAGAGAGCCCCCCTCCTCCCCCTGCAGCAGCGATCCCTGCCTGCATTCGCAGATCGCCTCCGGCAGTCTGGAGCTCCTCCCCCGCTCCTTCTCCCCTGCCAGCCAGCCTGCCGGGACGAACGGAGCCGTTCCTGAGCAAGCTCACATAGACATTAGGCGAAGGCCAACAACAAGGGGGCCAGGGGGTCGGA
>NW_020664563.1:11806366-11821618 GCF_002925995.2 Terrapene triunguis | reverse complement strand
AATCCTGGGCCCAGCCTTGTCGGGATTTACGAGGACTCTGCCAGACACGAGAGTGGAAGGGAAGTCCTCAAGGGCAGGGAGGCCTCTGGGTAAAGGAAGTGGGAGCGAGGACTCAGATCCTTTCGCTAGCCCACTTCACCGGGGTAGTGCAGAAGCCAGGAAAGTTCCCCACAATAGCGGGACTATTCCCCCGCTTACACAGGCAAGGGAGAGCAGCACGGCTTCTAATCAGGCAGGAACGCTCCGGGGCCAGGGGAGGCACGCGGGAGGTGGCAGGCAGGGGAGCCACCAAACATTGGTGGAGCCAGGCCCCCGACCCTGAATATTTCTGGAGCCCGGGCACCACGGGCTCATGTAACTCGCCACCCCGTTAGTGAAACCCCAGTAAATCAGGTGGCATCCTGGACGGGGCGGGAGGAGTCCAACCTGTCACACTTGACACCAACAGCAGGACTGGGTGGAGGTTTAGAAGGTGGGAAGTTAAAGAAGAAAGTTTTGGGTATCCAGAGAGGCGCAAAGCAGAAGAAACAAAATCCAGATTATTCTCCAGCCACTCCCAGTCTCCCTAAAGCATCTGCCTGGAACTTGTCATCTCTGGCCATAGCAACAAGTAGAGCTGTAAATAATATACAAACTCAGTACAAGGCAGTAGTTATTGATGCCAACGGCAAGCGTGAAGAAATGCTTTAAAAAAAATAGATGAGCCAATGTCACTGCTGAGCCTTTAGCATATCTCACCAGTCCTGAACTCTGAAGGAAGAAAAATAAAAAGGAGCAAAACCATGAAGTACTGCTCTGAGGAGTAAAGTTCCAGTGGGTTTCACTCCCAGCTTATTAGAAAGATGAGGTGGTTGAGGTAATATCTTTTATTGGACCAACTTCTGTTGGTGAGAGAGACAAGCTTTAAAACTACACAGAGCTCTTCTTCAGGTCTGGGAAATGCAAGGTGGAACAGATTGTTTAGCATAGGTAATTAGCACATATTTTAAGGGACCATTCAAAGTAGAGTGGTATCACAACATGGGGTATACCTCATCCACTGCACTAAATACCTCAATAACAACTATGTGGGTGAAACCTGACAATTATTACGCTCTCAAATGAACTCACACAGGAAAATGTCAGCTGTGAGCGATCACTTTTCACAAAGTGATCACTCTATATCTGACCTATCAGTCCTGATCCTCAAAGGAAATCTGCACAATACTTTCAAAATACAAGCCTAGGAGCTTAAACTCATAACTCTGCTAGACACTAAAAATCATGGACTGAACAGAGACACTGTATGTATGGCTTATTACAACAATTTGTAAACCACTAACTCCACTCTACCTTGAATGGTCCAGGTGATGGTACCATTTTTCCAGGGGTGAAAGTAAGGTAAAATACTTACCAGTACGGGGGGGGCTTAGCTCCAGGCTCCTGGAAGGGGCGGGGCCTCGGGCAGAAGGGGCGGGGTTGGGGTTCAGCCTCCCACAGCCAGGCCTTCCATGCTGCATGGCCCACGCCACCAGGGGCTCTGGCGGCAATTTAAAGGGCCCGCGGCTCTGGCCGCTGGTAGCAGCAGTGGCGGCCGGGAGCCCCAAGCCCTTTTAAATCACCAGGCTCAGAGGCAGCTGCCCCTTTTGTGTCCCGTCCCCCCCCGTTGGCGGCCTTTCGGGCAGGGGCAAAAGGGGCAGCAATGTTAAAGCAGCGCTTTAACATGGCCTGTGTACGGGCCGGTACCAGCGGCCACTTGTTACCGGTACGCTGTTCCGGCCCGTACTGGCCCACTGTCACCTCTGCGTTTTTCTTAATTTCTGGATGGCTGTGTTCACCCTCCCCCATAGAATTACATTAAATCCATGGCCCACAATAATATATAAATGAAACACAGATCTTCCAAAGATATTGCAGGAAATTGCCATACCTGTGACAACCTCATCTCAATGTGCTGCCAGCTGGCCAGGGGCTGACACCAAGATATTAGAGAATCTCTGGTGTGAGGCTCACAGGGCCCACAATTTCAGGAGCAAGAACCAAACAGCCAAGCTGTATGATGTCATTTCATATGAACTGGCCAAGCACGGAATCCAGTGAACAGGACCTCAGTGCCTAGTCTGGTAATTCCCTATGGCTGTGCCTGTGCTACGATGAGACTGATTGCATCATTAGCAGAGACCTACGACCAGACCTTGATTTCACACTGGACAGGGAGCTCCAGGGAGCATACAAAGCTAGAGAGGGTCCGATAAAAGTTGCAATTTCTTCTGCTTAACTATGATGCAGAAACTGGAAGGGCAGAAGGTTTTCCCAAGGAACACAAAAATGATTTATTATCTCATTGTTTTCCAGGGCCATCAAACCCAAGTGAGGGCAGACTTTTCCCCAGGAGTCCTCTAATGTTGAGTAAGCAGCTTCTGACCATAGCAGAGAGGATGCTGGAGGGGAAGGAGAATATGGCTTAGATGGTCAGAAGTCTTAGGGCCACTGTCATAACTAGAAAGGGAAGGGTAACAACCCTCCTGTATACAATACTATAAAATCCCTCCTAGTCAGAGGCACCAAAATCCTTTTACCTATAAAGGGTTAAGAAGCTCAGGTAACCTGGCTGACACCTGACCCAAAGGATCAATAAGGGGACAAGATACTTTCAAATCTTGGGGTGGGGGAGGCTTTTGTTTGTGTGCTCTTTGTTTTGGGTGTGTTCGCTCTTGGGACCAAGAGGGACTGGACATCAATCCATGTTCTCCAAATCTTTCTGCACAAATCTCTCATATTTCAAACTTGTAAGTAACAGCCAGGCAAGGCGTGTTAGTTTTATCTTTGTTTTCTCAACTAGTAAATGTTTCTTTTGCTAGAGGGTTTACCTCTGTTTGCTGTAACTTTGAACCTAAGGATAGAGGGGGTTCCTCTGAGCTCTTTGAATCTGATTACCCTTTAAAGTTATCTTCCATCCTGATTTTACAGAAATGATTTTTACCTTTTCTTTTAATAAAATTCTTCTTTTAAGAACCGGATTGATTTTTCATTGTTTTAAGATCCAAGGATTTGGATCTGTGTTCACCAGGACTAATTGGTGAGGGGATGCTCTCGAGCCTACCCAGGAAAAGGGGTGTATGGACTTGGGGCGGGGGGGGAGGAATTATTCTCAAATCTGCCCAGGAAAAGGGGGGTTAGAGACTTGAAAGATATTTGGGGAAAGGCAGAGTTCCAAGTGGCTCTCTCTAAATATTTGGAACACTTGGTGGTGGCAGCTTAAAATTAACCTAAGCAGTAAAATTAAGCTTAGGGGGTCTTTCATGCAGGTCCCAACATCTGTACCCTAAAGTTCAGAGTGGGGAGGGAACCTTGACAGCCACATAGGACGGAATTAAGCTCCAGTGTGGACATTACAGTAACACCCCCCTCCCAAGCACTTGACTATTATTCTGTAGTATGGCTGCTCTTTCTCATAATAGGCTAACATGAGGGAAATAACTCAAGGGTAGATCATGCAAAATAGTTCTGTAGTGTGGATGCATCTAAAGAAATAAGAGACAAAAGAGGAGAGGATGCAGGTTAGCCATGGCAATGCAACAAATTATTGCATGATTTACTGAAATCAAATATGCCATGGTGTCTCTCTTGTGTATGAGAATACTGTATAGGAAGAAACAGCAGAGTAACAGACAGGTTTTCATGTCTGTGAGCAGGGTAGCAGGTAGACCTAGGAATCTTCTCAAGTGAGCACAAAGGTGTAAATCTACGATTATCATAAGGGAGATAGATGCTTGTGTTTCACTGACAGAAGTCTCTATATAGAGTGCAGAGTACAGAAAATGCCTCATTTGAATGAACTGGGCAGTTGACTTTCAAAACTATTGTTTCAGGATGGCTGCAGATTCAGACAGGCATAATTACTTTGGGCCATCTGAGATTCACATTTGACAAATTTCCCGCACAACTATAAGGACATGAAACTTTCTTTTAGAAAGAAAGCTTAAAATCATAAACAGACAATAAATTCTGCACCAAACTCCAGACATGGAATTCACAGGGCCCCAGGTACGATAAACATATTTAGCATTTAACTTGTTGCTTTATCTTGGTAGTCTATGTTAATTAATGAGTAAAAGTACATACAGTTCAGAGAAAGGAGAGTCTGAATATCTGAATATTTGATTTAGAAGAAGCTACTAGGAAAGGAATATTGCCCTGTAGGAGTGGGAACAATAGACTAGGGCCTTGGCTACACTTGCGAGTTACAGCGCTGTAAAGCTGCCCCCAGCGCTGTAACTCACTCCCCATCCACACTGGCAAGGCATTTGCAGCGCTGCATCTCTGTGGTTGCAACGCTGCATGTACTCCACGTCCCTGAGAGGAATAGCGAGCATTGCGCTGCCACTGCAGCGCTGCGGCACCAGTGTGGCCGGCCAATGCGCTGTGAATGGCCTCCAGAATTATTCGGCAGTATCCCACAATGCCTGTTCTAGCCACTCTGGTCATCAGTTCAAACTTTACTGCCCTGGCCTCAGGCAACCAACCATGTGACCCACCCTTTACATTCCCCGGGAATTTTAGAAATCCCCTTCCTGTTTGCTCAGCCCGGCGTGGTGTGGAGTGCTATCAGCAAATCTTTCCAGGTGACCATGCCTCCACGCGCCAAGCGAGCCCCAGCATGGAGCAATGGCGAGTTGCTGGACCTCATCAGAGTCTGGGGGGAGGAAGCTGTACAGTCCCAGCTGTGCTCCAGCCGTAGGAATTACAATACCTTCGGGAAGGTATCAAAGGATATGATGGAAAGGGGCCATGACCGGGACGTCCTGCAGTGCAGGATTAAAGTGAAGGAGCTGCGGCGTGCCTACCGCAAAGCCCACGACGCAAACGGCCACTCGGGTGCTCCCCCTGCGACCTGCCGATTCTACAAAGAGCTGGATGCGATACTTGGGGTTAATCCCACCTCCACTCCGAGCACCACCATGGACACTTCAGAGCCAGTGGGGGGGGGGGAGGAGGAAGAGGAGGAGGAGGAGGAAAACGGGAGTGATGGTGGTGGGCCGGATGGAGACACCCCGGAATCCCTGGAGCCATGCAGCCAGGAGCTCTTCTCAAGCCAGGAGGAAGGTAGCCAGTCGCAGCGGCCGGTACTTGGTGGAGGACAAACAGAAGAGCAGGTTCCCGGTAAGCGGGGTTTTTTTTCGGGAAGGAATTTTTTCGGTGCGGGCTCTTTGGGAGAGGAGGGTTAGACATGCATGCCTAGATGCGGAATAGTGCATTGATGTGGTTTATCACATCGCGGTAATCGGCCTCGGTAGTCTCCTTGAATGTCTCATCCAGAACGTGTGCAATGCGCTTGCGCAGGTTTATCAGGAGAGCCACCATGGTCCTTGTCCCAGCCAGGCTAACGTGTCCGCGCCACTGTGCCGCGAGGGGCGGGGGGACCATTGCTGCACACAGGCAAGCTGCATATGGGCCAGGGCGGAAGCCGCATTGCAGTAGAAGACCCTCCCTTGCTTCCCAGGTCACCCTCAGCAGCGAGATATCGTCCAGGACGAACTCCTGTGGAAAATGTTGGGACAGTGTTCAGTGTAGGTGCCCCCTGAAGCTGTTGGCTCTCCCCAAGGCACAGAAACCCAGAGGACAGTGCGGCCCTGAAACAATCAGTCCCCCTTACTCACCATTTTGAGGCTCCCGTGGGATATGTGTGCTCTGTTTCGGACGGGAAAATTATGCAATTGTGTAGACCCTGTGTGTTTTCTACTACTTAAGTACAGGGGAAATCATTACTCTGTCTGGTATAAACAGTGCTGCCTCTGTTAAATGTTGCATTTTGCCTATAGAGCAGCATCAACCTTGAGACCTCAGCCGTCCCTCTTATCGCCTGCTCAGAGACTGCAAAGACTCAGGAAGAGACCGCAAAAAAGCAAAGAAGACATGCTGCAAGAAGTGATGCAGCAATCTATTAAAGAGAATGAGAAAGCACAGAACTGGAGGGAGAGAGAAAGCAGGATCCGCCAGGAAAACGCAGCGCACCGGTGGCAAAGCACGGATCGGCTCATAAGCATCCTGGAGCGCCAAGCAGACGCTATCCAGGAGCTCGTAGCCATGCAGAAAGAGGAGCAGTACTGCAAACGCCACCCACCCCTACAGCCCTTGTCCCAAAACTCTTTCCGTTGTGCCCCACTGTCACCTCCAACCCACTTTCCCCAACTTCTGTGTTCTTCACACCCCCCGCTGCCTCCAACACCAGTATCTTCACCACCCAGCCCTGAAAACCACGACCCTTACCCTCTGCACTCAACCCCCATCACCATGCAGTATAGCTATCCTGAAGTGCAGCACTCACTGCACAGCACACTAGACAGGACATACGCGAATCTGTGATTGTATCGTTCCCCACTCCACCCCCTTATTTCTTTTCAATAAATGGATTTTTTGGCTTTGAAAACATTCTTTATTATTGCATAAAGTAAAAGACTCCTTAGCCCAGGAAATAAACAGGCACTGCAAGTCTGCTTGTCTGCTTAGCAAACACTGATTCCTAAAGACTGGAACTACTGCACTTCACTCCCGTGCAGGGCACTAGATATCACTGCTAGTTTTCAGCCTCAACACGATTCCAACGGTCGACTTTCCCACTCCAAACTGGTTTGCGACCAACCGGTAGCTGTCTGGAGTTGCCAGCTTCCAGATTGCAATAGCCACCCGCTTCTCCACTGGCAGGGCAGCTCTCAATCTTGTGTCCTTGCGCCGCAGGGTGGGGGCGAGCTCCTCACACAGTCCCATGAAAGTGGCTTTTCTCATCCGAAAGTTCTGCAGCCACTGCTCGTCATCCAGACTTCCATGACGGTGTGATCCCACCACTCAGTGCTTGTTTCCCAAGCCCAAAAGCGGTGTTCCACGGTGCTGAGCAAGTCTGTGAATGCCACAAGCAATTTTGTGTCGTACGCATTACTCGGCTCGATAGCATCGGCGGACTCCTCACTCTCACTGTCACTTTGGATCTTAAGGAATAGTTCGACAGCCAAACGTGACATGCTGGCGAGATAAGTCAGCATACGCCTCAGCAGTTCGGGCTCCATTTCCCGCAGACAGATCGCGCTGCACAGAAACCGTTGAAAGATGGCGCCAAAGGTGGACGGAAACAAAGGGATTTCTGGGATGCGAAGCAATGCATCACGGGGCGTTGGGACAGGACCCAGAATGCCCCGCACCCACGCCCCCTTCCCACAACCCACGGTGCCAGAATGGGAAGAGGTGCTCTGTGGGATAGCTGCCCATAATGCACTGCTCCCAATGGTGCTGCAATTGCTGCAAATGTGGCCACGACAGTGCGCTGGGCAGCTGTCAGTGTGGACAGACTGCAGCGCTTTCCCTACTCAGCTGCACGAAGTCAGGTTTAACTCACAGCGCTGTACATCTGCAAGTGTAACCAAGGCCTAGATCTCCATTCTGACAAGAACAAAAGAGAGCAAGTCAGTCATTAACAGAAGACTGCTGCTATATGAACACACAGAATTCCTAAGGTAGAAAAAATGGGATGTGAAGTGAGACAGTGTAACTGTTTTTTACAAGACATTTCCTACTCCCATTTTATAATCTAAATAAAGACCACACAAAACACAGCAGGAGATTCAGAGGAAGGTTCTGGCTCAGTATTTTGTGACAGATTGCGTAATGGAAAAGGTGACAGCATTGCAGTGAAGTGGGTAGCATTTCTGTGCTTTACAGAAGAAGCAAGTTTTAAACTAAAGTGAGATTTGATTAAGAAGCGACTGGGCTAATCTCCTGGATAGTAGCTACTTTAAACATGCACATGCATACACACACACTTAAAAAACCTTGTTTCTCTTGTTGAAATTACACAATTGGATGCTTTCTTTCATGAGAATAATTTCACACAAATACACAAATAGAAATTCCACACTATTACAAGTTTTACTGTTATTACTTTAACCATGAAAACAGGAAGGTACAGGGTTTGTTTGTTTTTTATTATTGGTCATCATATAAGCCAAGACAGAATACCCTTAATATCCCAGAAAAAGAGAGTTGCAAGCCAAAGTAATCACTTGCATTTCTTGTATAATTAAATTAAATAAATCTGTCAAGGAAAAATCTATCAGCTCTTTGTAGACAGAAACAACAAAAATAATTTAGAGAATGCTTTGGTTAAAAAAGAAGTCATTTAATTATTTAGAACTATTATATAGTGCAGAAGTGCACATGGAGACTCACAAAAATATTTCAGAGAGAGGATGGAGTACAAGCCTCACAGAGTTCACAATCTAGGGCCCAACCTTGCAAAGAGTTCTGCTCATGTAAAGCTCTATTGAAATCAATGGTGTTTTGTGTGGTATTGAGGTCTGCATGCCTGGAGCTTTCTTACAGAATCAGATCCTAAATACACAAGTGGGTACAATTCAGAAATAAATTGGATCAAACTCAGAGAGACTAGAGGAATACTTACAGGAAGACGATCAAGATGATTGTGAGACATAGACCGTGTTTTTGGAATACATCAGCTGGGAGGCTGTGTCAAACATGAGAGACAGTTTGGAAGAAGCCACAAAGTCAGGAGCGGGTGAAGGAGACAAAGAGGAAAGTCCCTTTCCCCACTCTGTGTCTGTCTTGCCTATTTAGACTGTAAGCTCTTTGGGGCAGGGGCATATTACTTTGTGTTTGTATGGCACCTAGCACAATGGGGCCCCATTTTTGGTTACCATCATAAACATGAGTAATAGTAACAACAACAGAGGGGAAATCAGACACCACCTAGTGCTGGTTTCATCATATTTTGAATTGCACATCTTGTGAATCCTCTCCCAGGCCTGAAGGGGAAGGGAGGGACTCAAAACCATTATGCTCGTCCAAGACACTCCCACACATGTATGCTGAAGTCAAAGGTAGACTGTAAAGAATAGTTGAATTTTCCATGTTTTGCCAAATTTATCAGATTCCTCTGTGTGATAGTAACATCCATGGTTACAGGTAACACTTTCCAGAATTTATTTCTGGCTCATATAGCCTTTATTTTGTGGATTGTTGTGGCACTTAGCTATTTCACATTCAAATTTATATATACTACTGTAGTCACTGGCAGGTTTAACAGTCAGCAAGGCCACAAATGCTGACGGGGTTCCCCCTTGTTCGGGTCCCCCTGTCTCCTTCTCCCATCTGCCCATGGCAGAAGAACAAAAAGACGGGCCCCGATGCAGGTTTTTATTCTGGGCCCCCACATGCTATCACCTGCACTACAGTCAAATAAACTCTTTCTTCCCTCACCCTCCAACCTCATTCCTGCTTCTGCACCCCTGCTCTGCTGCCCTGTTCCCACCCCACCCGTTCCCTGCCATGCCAACTGCTCCCAGCAGCTCAGAGTTGTTTTGCTTTGCTGCAGGGGGAGGGGAGAACCATAGCTGTAGTGTCTGGTTTTGAGAAATTGGAAAATTGGCAACCCTACCGCCACTGCAGCGCGTCTGGTGAGTACGCTCTATGCTGACGGGAGACAGCTATCCCGTCAGCATAATAAAACCGCATCCACAAATGGCAGAAGCTATGTCAGCAGGAGAAGCTCTTCTGCCAATATAGTGCTGTGCACATGAGCGCTTATGTCGGTGTAACTTATATTGGTCAGGGGGGTGGTTTATTCACACCCCTGAGTGACATAAGTTGTGCCAACATAGGCTGTAGTGTAGACATAGCCTAATAATACCCCTGGCCATCAGCCCCCATTTTTCTAGAGGTCCCAGAAGACCCACACCCACCTCTCCTCCAATACCTTTGCAATATCCCACACAGCATTTGAGCATGCCCAGTAGTGGTTGGTAGTAGTAGAATTTTCCTTATCCCATCTTGCAGGGGTCACAGCCATTGGGCATGCTCCAGCACTGAAGGAGCTGCTGTTGGGAAATGTAGTTTGTTTCTGTAGCCTCTGTGACATTGCACCCCATAATGCTTTATAGAAATATGCTTATGAATGTAAATATGACATAACTGGTGGAATATGTTTTATGCTAGACATGCCATGTAACATATCTTTGCATGATCTACTGAATATATTCATCCTATTTGTATGCATGTATCATTTTTACTTTTGAGGTTATGAATATTGGCTATGTATTTGTTTAATTCTAAGTAGCCTTGGTGAAGCATTTGATCAGCTTCTTGAGAAAGGACTATTCTCAGTAAGGGCCCAATCAAGAAACACTTAACTGACAATGGACTTTGGAAGACGCCAATCTACATCTGAGCTTTCCTGGGAATGTTCAAATGAACATGTAAACAATGGTGTCAGCCTGAATCATTCATACACATGTGACTTGCCCAGGTGGCTAGAGACTCCATCTTGTGGCTGTGATGTTGCACAAGAGAGGCCCTGGAAACCCTTCCATCTGGTCTTCAGCTGTCTTAAAAGATAGCCTCTCCACCCCAGAGAGATGCTTGAAAGAAACTGGAACAAAGGACAGTAACTACGGGGGTGTGAGTGATTGCTGGACCCAGACTAGGAAGGAGTCTAGTCTGTGAAAGCAGCTTATTGGAACCAGGGCCGTAGCAACAAAGAACGTGGCCCCCTCCGAACGGTGGCCCCCTCCGAACATATGTCTGGGCGGGGCCCCATACAATGCAGAAACTGGAATGCGGTATTTATTTTGCCACTTTTAGGGGCCCCCTTCCTTGCGGGGCCCCTCCGGTCGGAGGGTACGGAGGGCGCTCGCTACGCCTCTGATTGGAACATCTCTGAGGGTGAGATTTACCTGCATTTAGTTTTCTACTGTATTAGGCTTAGACTTGCATGTTTTTGTTTTATTTTGCTTGGTAATTTACTTTGTTCTGTCTGTTATTACTTGGAACCACTTAAATCCTACTTTTTATACTTAATAAAATCACTTTTTGCTTATTAATTGACCATAAGCAAGTAATTAATACCTGGGGGAGCAAACAGCTGTGCATCTCTCTCTATCAGTGTTATAGAGAGCGAACAATTTATGAGTTTACCCTGTATAAGCTTTATACAGAGTAAAGCGGATTTATTTGGGGCTTGGATCCCATTGGGAACTGGGTATCTGGGTGCTAGAGACAAAAGCACTTTCTAAGCCTTTTTCAGTTAAGTCTGCAGCTTTTGGGGGACGTGGCACTCTGCAAGACTAGATGCGCAGCTCAAATGAAGGCAATGACAGTAAATTTTCAGAGTATAATTGAATGCCTGGAAGAAGAAACTGTCACTGAAAGCAGGAGTATTGAGGACATATGTTGAGCAAAAAGCAAATTGTCTTTGATGGCTTCAATGTTACACCGCAATTTGTTATGGAGGCACAGGATCTTAGTTATCCTGGCTGTAGCCTTTGGAATCCTTCAAAGGAAACTGACCTGTTCTAAATCCTCCAGACATTTGAGAGCACAGTGAATGAGCTCAGTGAACTCAGAACTGAAGAAAAAGAGGAAATTGTAAAATAATCTCAGAAAAGGTGGGAAGCAATGGGTTTTGAAAATGCAATCTAATCAAGCCACAAGAAGAGATGCGTATGCCACATGGCTGATAAATTTGCACATGATTCTGTGTTAGAAACAAAGGATAATCATTGAAGGAAATATTTTGAGGTCTTCGACAATACGATCAGGGAACTAAAATCTCAATATGAGGGATTTCAAGAGGTAGCTGCCTATTTGATTTCCTCCATCCGAGGCAACTTCAAAATATAAACTTTAGAAGAGTCAAAGGGGGAAGTTCTTAAACATTTGGGGAAAATATTAATATTTTTCTTCAGACTTGGTAAAATAATACATCTTGAAAGACATAATATCGTGAACCAAGGACACAGAGGTGTTCATTTTGTCACTTGAAGTCCTGGGCTACTTGAATTTCACAGTATCAAATTCTCTTGATGATATTTTACCAGAAATGGAAATGTTGTGTTGACTTTCTCACCATACTACTGAACAGGCAATGAGCACATGCATTTGACACTATCACCCACACCTTGCTCTACTTGCAACTGAGAGAGACAAGACAGCAAAGTTGGAACTGAACAGCATCATTAGAACAATTTGCCAAGGAAAAGTGTTGCTGTGATATGAGGTTCCAATAATTGGACATATGCATGCCAACACAATTTAGGTGAGCTTCCGCTTTTGTTTAGTCCTGTGATTTGTTAAAAAACTTTTTACCTTTAAAAAGTCTAAGGTGACATGACCATTGGGACCATTAAGCATGTTTTCTGACCATGCTCTAACCCTTAAATCTGCCCTTGACTGTAGTGGTCCATAATAATGATATAGAGGTAATTTTGTCTCAATGCATTGGACTGCATTGGGAGTAGTATGCCCTCACACCATCCTGCACTGTGCTACAAAGCACTAGCTGTACTTTTTTTAAGTGGCCTGGCATACTGCCACAAATATCTCTCATGCGTTGCTGCTAACATGTAGGTAGAGAAGCTCCATCTATACAATACATATCCCTCATCAATCAATAGGACAGCAAGGATCCAGGTTTTCAAGGATCCAAGATTTTCAAAATAAGAGACTAAGTAAGTGGCTTGATTTTTTTAAATTAGTATTATCTGTATTGCCATAGCACCTATCAGCCCTAGTCATGGATCAGGACCCCATCGTTAGGGCCCTACCAAATTCACAGACCATTTTGGTCAATTTCACAGTCATAGGATTTTAAAAATAGAAAAAATTCATGATTTCAGCTATTTAAACCTGAAATTTCACGGTGTTTTAATTGTAGGGGTCCTGACCCAAAAAGGAGTTGTGGGGAGTTTCACAAGGTTATTGTAGGGAGGGTTGAGATACTACTACCTTTCCTTCTGCACTGCTGCTGGCAGTGGCGCTCCCTTCAGAGCTGGGCATCTGGAGAGCGGCAGCTGCTGGCCAGGATCCCAGCTCTGAAGGCAGAGCCACCGCCAGCAGCAGCACAGAAGTAAAAGTGGTATGGTATGATATTGCCACCCTTACTTCTGCGCTGCTGCTGGTGGGGCGCTGCCTTCAGAGCTGGGCGCCTAGCCAACAGCTGCCACTCTCCAGCCGCCCAGCTCTGAAGGCAGCAATACAGAAGTAAGGGTGGCAATACTGTGAACCCCCTGCAACTCCATTTTGGGTCAGGACCCTCACTTTGAGAAACGCTGGTCTCCTCTGTGAAATCTGTATACTACAGGGTAAAAGCACACAAGGCCAGATTTCACGGGGGGATACCAGATTTCACAGTCCATGATACGTTTTTCATGGCCATGAATTTGGTAGGGCCCTACCCATTGTGTTAGGCATTGGCCACACACTGAACAAAAAGACATCCCAGCCCCAAAGAGCTTACACTTTAAGTATAAAACAATAAATGACAGATCGATACAGACAGACAGGGGAGTACAAGGAAACAAGATAATATTGGTCAGCAAGTCAGTGAGAAATTGTCATGGTTCCTTCCCCACTCTGAACTCTAGGGTACAGATGTGGGGACCTGCATGAGAACCTCTAAGCTTAACTACCAGCTTAGATCTGGTTTTGCTGCCACCACCCAAATTATTTGAGTCATTTGGGAAACTCTGTCTACCTCCCCCGCAGAATATCTCCCTCCCAAGTACTATAACCCTTCCCTGGGTAGCCTTGAGAGACTTCTCCACCAATTTCCTGGTGAATGCCAACAGGGCCACCCAGAGGGGGGGGCAAGTGGGGCAATTTGCCCTGGGCCCCACAGGGGCCCCCACGAGAATATAGTATTCTATAGTATTGCAACTTTTTTTTATGGAAAGGACCCCGAACTTGCTTTGCCCCAGGCCCCCTGAATCCTCTGGGCAGCCCTGAACACTGACCCAAGCCCTTGGATCTTAAAACAAGGAGAAATTAACCATTCCCCCTCCTTTCCCCCACCAATTCCTGGTGAGTCCAGATCCAACCCCCTTGGATCGTAAAACAAGGAAAAATCAATCAGGTTCTTAAAAAGAAGGCTTTTAATTAAAGAAAGAAAGGTAAAAATCATCTCTGTAAAATCAGGATGGAAAATAACTTTACAGGGTAATCAGATTCAAAGAGCCCAGAGGAACCCCCTCTTGCCTTAGGTTCAAAGTTACAGCAAACAGAGGTAAACCCTCTAGCAAAAGGAACATTTACAAGTTGAGAAAACAAAGATAAACATAACACGCCTTGCCTGGCTGTTACTTACAAGTTTGAAATATGAGAGACTTGTTCAGAAAGATTTGGAGAGCATGGATTGAGGTCCGGTCCCTCTTAGTCCCAAGAACGAACAACTCCCAAAACAAAGAGCACAAACAAAAGCCTTCCCCCTCCCCAAGATTTGAAAGTATCTTGTTCCCTTATTGGTCCTTTGGGTCAGGTGTCAGCCAGGTTACCTGAGCTTCTTAACCCTTTACAGGTAAAAGGATTTTGGTGTCTCTGGCCAGGAGGGATTTTATAGTATTGTACACAGGAGGGTTGTTGCCCTTCCCTTTATAGTTATGACAGAAATAAAGACTAATATTAACAGAAAACACCATAGAATTTATACAATAAAGCAGTGGTCTCAAAACCTTTTTGATCGCACACCCTTATCAGTAAAAAAATTTTGAGCACGCACCCCCAATATATGTATATTTATTTATGTATAAATTATATACATGTACTACTGTAATACTATATTATGTACATTATAAAACATACACAAAAAATAGAAATTAAAAAGGATGAGATAAAGATGAAATAAACAATATTTTAAAAAAAAATACATTTTATTTTATTTATTAACCTTATAAAACCCTTTTTGCTCTCACAAAAAAGTTATTATTAATAATAATAATTTTTGGTGAGAGCAATGTGATTGAATATGCTTCATTATTTCTGAAAATCTTGGTTTAACACTTTGTGATACAGCGATTCGAAGGTCTGGTTCTAAGTTCAGTTTATTTCGCACCTTGGTTTTAATGGCTGTCGTAGCTGAAAAAGATGCCTCACAAAGATATGTAGATCCAAATGGAAGAAGTGAATCCTTGGCTGCACTTACTAAATCATGATACTCATTTTTCAATCCCATCCACCAATTATGCCAAGGTTTTTGTTGAAATTCGGCTAGTAAATTTCCATCTTCCCTGATGTCAACCAGTTGTTCTTGCAAACTAATCGGAAGGTGTTGCCAGGGCCAGCTCCAGGCACCAGCATAACAAGCAAGTGCTTGGGGCGGCCAAGGGAGAGGGGCGGCACCTGCGGCAATTCAGGGGCGGCAGGTCCCTCACTCCCTCTAGGAGCGAAGGACCTGCCGCTGAACTGCCGCCGCCGATCGTGGCTTTTTTTTTTTTT
>NW_020664563.1:11798996-11806266 GCF_002925995.2 Terrapene triunguis | reverse complement strand
GGCAGAAATGCTGGAGCCGGCCCTGGGTGTTGCATTATTATATTTTTAACAAATGGGTTCAAAACCCACTGAAACTCTTTGCTTGGAAGATTTTTAAACAGGTTAGAAAATTCTGTTTCCAAGTTTTTTAAGTGTGCAGATATGAGAGTTTTTATAGGTGACACACTTACATCGTTTTCGGCAACAAAATCACATAACGATGGAAACATTGCCAAACATCCGTTTTCAAAATGCTCTCTCCATAGCACGAGTTTCTTTCGAAAAGCAGTTACTTTCTCACTCATTGTTAAAACTTCACCTTTACCTTGAAGGGACAGATTGAGTGTGTTTATTTTTTCAAAAATATCTGCTAGGCAGCATACTACTGACAGCCACTTGTCATCACAGAAAAGATCAGCAAATTTGGAACACTTGTCTTTTTGTAAAAGAAAAATGCATAACTCATCTTTAAGTTCGACAACTCTTTTAAGCACTTTGCCACAAGATAACCAGCGACCCTCTGTGTGGTAAAAAAGATTTTCATGGTCACTCCCCATCTCATTACAAAGTATTGTAAAGATTCTACTATTTAAAGGTCTTGTTTTTATAAAATTAACCACATTGATGACATCCTGTAGCACTTTGTGCACTTCTGGCTCCAACTTCTTTGCTGCAATAGCTTGCCTATGAATGATGCAGTGAATGAATTTTACGTGTGGTGCTGTCTCTGTAACTTTACCCCAGAATCCTTTCTTTATTCCAGTCAAAGCAGCTGCTCCATCAGTGGTTACACTTACACAGTTTTTCCATAAAACATTGTTTTTATTAAAGAAGCCATTTACTGTTGAGAATATATCTTCTCCGGTACATCTTTCCTTTAGTGGCTCACAAAAAAAGTAGTTCTTCGTGTATTTCATTATTGAAACAGAATCTAGCAAATACCATAAGCTGAGACATGTTAGGAACATCTGTACTTTCATCCAACTGTATAGCAAACCTCCCACACTGCGTAATTTGTTCTAATACTTGTTTCTTCAAATCTTCAGCAATGTTTTCTATGCGTCTTCCAACAGTATTTGCTGACAAAGGAATGCATTTTAGTTTGTCGCTATATTGTTTTCCATGTATTATTTCATCCATTTTTACCGCGGCAGGAAGAACAAGTGTTTCCCCAATGGTATGTGGCTTTTTGTCTTTCGCGATTAAGTAAGAAACCTCGAGAGGCTTCTAAACATTTATCATTAAGTTTAGTGAAATTTTGTAAAGTACGGGATTCAGTATCGCATGACTTTAAAAATTGCTGAAAAAATTGTAGAGGTTTGTCTTCATGTTCTGGATGCTTAGTTTTTAAATGTCTTGCTAATCGTGATGGCTTCATACCATCATTAGCTAATATTTCAAGGCACAATATACACTTAGGGCGAGGTTCATTGTTAACGATAGTGGATGTAAATCCATATTTCAAATAGATCATTTTGAATTTTTTTGCTCCACTTCTTGTCAAATCTGATTAGATCATCATTGTTTTTACTTCGTAATGTGGCTGACGAAGAGCTCGTACTAGGAGTAGGAGAACTGTCAGCTCTGCCATTTTCTTGTTGTTCGCTTGTGCTCGCATTATTAGTATTATCTTCAATCCGCGGTTTCTTTGCAGGAATCTTTTTAAGCCACTTGTCCATTTTGTGAGGGTTAGTTTAGTTAAAACTAGATAACATAATCCGTAAATCCACTTAACCGGACACACGTAAACTGCAATATGTCGCAATACGCTGAAAACGAACGAACGAGTGAGGGCGCCACTGTCAACCCCTCCGCGTTGTGGAACTCCCACTCTTCCCTCAGGATACCTCGCAGGGCCAGCTCCAGGCACCAGCGTAGGAAGCATGTGCCTGGGGCGGCACACTGTAACCCCACTTTGGAGACCACTGCAGTAAAGCAAAGATTCAGTTGTACAATGGAAATAGACACATTCTTCTGAGTAGAGATGATTCTTTTTATCACACCCTACTGTGCAGACATGCAACTCTGGTGGGAAGGTCTATTATTCGTTTCTAGCTGACCTAATTGTGGTCAAATGTCTAACAGCCTGAATTAGCCTTAGATTGACTCTGTCAAGGGAACAAGTGTTGCACCAACAACTGTACCTAATCAGTAATTACACTGTGAAAATCGGGTACTAATTTATACTCCTCATAACAGCAGATGCAAAAGCTTGTAATCATTTTCATTTGGTGGCAGCATAATCTTCCAGGGATGTAGGCAAATGAATTACATCTCTAATTTCCTTATTAGCATAGCTATCTAAACCCATTTGTGCCTTAAACAGAGGTTTGCAGCCACCTTACCAACAGCTATATTTCAGACCAGAAAATATGCACCCAAGAAGTCCTGTGGACTGTTTATTCCACCTTCCCCAATCTCTTGATCCAAGCCATAGGCCAGGTTTACACTACAAACTTATGTTGATGCAAGTTACGTCGGCATAAAGTGCATACTTTGGCTCCTTGTGTTGGGAGTGCGCATACTCACCGGGAGTGCTTGTATCAATGCACAGTGCAGTGCACCATTGGAAGGGATCCCAGTGTGCAACCCACCACTATCCAGCGGACTATCTTTTGGGAAGTTTTGGCAATGCATGATGGGGCCAGGGGCTGAAATGAGTTGTGGAGGGGTGAGTTGGAGTGTGGGCTCAATGTCCCAGTGTGCAACTGTCTCCATCCCATTACGCCATCTGTATCCCATAATTTGCGTGCCTTTTTTCAAAATCCCACAAACCCATGTCACCCTCTTTACTGTCTGCCATCTCTGACAGAAGCACGGAGCCTGCACAGCTCTGCACTATTGTCATGAACATTGTAAGCACAGGGCACATGATCCTGTAATATTTGCAGAGCTGCAAGAAGAACTGAATCAGTGGGGAACATGACACTTTCTTAAAGGACAGATTGCTGTGGGACATAGCAAGAACCAATTCAAGGTTGTTGATGGAGTTCATGGCACAGCTACAGTTGGTGGAGTGCCGCTTTTGGGCCCAAGAAACGAGCACTGACTGGTGGGATTGCATCCCAGTGCAGGCTTGGGATGACAAGCAGTGGCTGCAGAACTTTTGGAAGTGCAAGGCTACATTTCTGGATCTGTTTGCCAAGCTGACGCCAGCCCTCCAGTGCAGGGACACCAAAATGAGAGCTGCACTGACAGTGGAGAAGTGAATGGCGATTGCACTGTGAAAACATCCAATGCCAGATTGCTACCGATTGGTGAGAAATCAATTTGGAGTTGGGAAATCCACCGCATGGGATCATTGTGATGCAACTCTGAAGAGCTATTAATAGCCTCCTCCTATGCAGGACTGTGACTCTCGGCAATGTGTAGGACATAGTGGATGGATTTGCAGCAATGGCGCTCCCAAACTGGTGGAGCTGTAGATAGCACACATATCCCTATTTTGGCACCAGACCACCTTTCCACAAAGTGCATCAACAGAAAGGAGTAGTTTTCAGTGATTATACAAGCACTGGTGGATCACTGGGTACACTTCACTGGCATCAATGTGGGCTCATCAGGGAAAGTGCATGATGTTTGCATCTTTAAGAACACAGGACTTTTCAGAAAACCACAAGCAGGGACTTTTTTCCTAACCAGTGGATTACTATAGGGAATGTTGAAATGCCAGTATGATCCTGGCCAACCCAGATTAGCCCTTGCTCCCTCGCTTATGAAGACATACGCCAGCCACCTTGACAGCACCAAGGAACAATTCAACTACTGGCTCAGCAAATGCAGAGTGACAGTTGAATGTGCTTTTGGTTGATTAAAGTGATGCTGGCATTGTTTACTCACAAGATTGAACCTCAATGAGAAAAATTTCCCAATGGTTATAGTTGTGTGCTGTGTCCTGCATAATATATGTGAAGCAAAAGGGGTGGAGGGCAGAGATGAAGCGGCTGTCTGCTGAGATTGAGCAGCTAGACAAAAGGCCTATTAGAAGAGCTCAGCAAGGAGCTATATTCATAGATTAATAGATTCTAGGACTGGAAGGGACCTCGAGAGGTCATCGAGTCCGGTCCCCTGCCCGCATGACAGGACCAAATACTGTCTAGACCATCCCTGATAGACATTTATCTAACCTACTCTTAAATATCTCCAGAGATGGAGATTCCACAACCTCCCTAGGCAATTTATTCCAGTGTTTAACCACCCTGACAGTTAGGAACTTTTTCCTAATGTGCAACCTAGACCTCCCTGGCTGCAGTTTAAGCGCATTGCTTCTTGTTCTATCCTTAGAGGCTAAGGTGAACAAGTTTTCTCCCTCCTCCTTATGACACCCTTTTAGATACCTGAAAACTGCTATCACGTCCCCTCTCAGTCTTCTCTTTTCCAAACTAAACAAACCCAATTCTTTCAGCCTTCCTTCATAGGTCATGTTCTCAAGACCTTTAATTATTCTTGTTGCTCTTCTCTGGACCCTCTCCAATTTCTCCACATCTTTCTTGAAATGCGGTGCCCAGAACTGGACACAATACTCCAGCTGAGGCCTAACCAGTGCAGAGTAGGGCAGAAGAATGACTTCTCGTGTCTTGCTCACAACACACCTGTTAATACATCCCAGAATCATGTTTGCTTTTTTTGCAACAGCATCACACTGCTGACTCATATTTAGCTTGTGGTCCACTATAACCCCTAGATCCCTTTCTGCCGTACTCCTTCCTAGACAGTCTCTTCCCATTCTGTATGTGTGAAACTGATTTTTCCTTCCTAAGTGGAGCACTTTGCATTTGTCTTTGTTAAACTTCATCCTGTTTACCTCAGACCATTTCTCGAATTTGTCCAGATCATTTTGAATTATGACCCTGTCCTCCAAAGCAGTTGCAATCCCTCCCAGTTTGGTATCATCCGCAAACTTAATAAGTGTACTTTCTATGCCAACATCTAAGTCATTAACGGAGATATTGAACAGAGCCGGTCCCAAAACAGACCCCTGTGGAACCCCACTTGTTATGCCTTTCCAGCAGGATTGGGAACCATTAATAACAACTCTCTGAGTACGGTTATCCAGCCAGTTATGCACCACTTATAGTAGCCCCATCTAAATTGTATTTGCCTAGTTTATCGATAAGAATATCATGCGAGACCGTATCAAATGCCTTACTAAAGTCTAGGTATACCACATCCACAGCTTCTCCCTTATCCACAAGACTCGTTATCCTATCGAAGAAAGCTATCAGATTGGTTTGACACGATTTGTTCTTTACAAATCCATGCTGGCTATTCCCTATCACCTTACCACCTTCCAAGTGTTTGCAGATGATTTCCTTAATTACTTGCTCCATTATCTTCCCTGGCACAGAAGTTAAACTAACTGGTCTGTAGTTTCCTGGGTTGTTTTTATTTCCCTTTTTACAGATGGGCACTATATTTGCCGTTTTCCAGTCTTCTGGAATCTCTCCCGTCTCCCATGATTTTCCAAAGATAATAGCTAAAGGCTCAGATACCTCCTCTATTAGCTCCTTGAGTATTCTAGGATGCATTTCATCAGGCCCTGGTGACTTGCAGGCATCTAACTTTCTAAGTGATTTTTAACTTGTTCTTTTTTTATTTTATCTGCTAAACCTATCCCCTTCCCATTAGCATTCACTATGTTAGGCATTCCTTCAGACTTCTCGGTGAAGACCGAAACGAAGAAGTCATTAAGCATCTCTGCCATTTCCAAGTTTCCTATTACTGTTTCTCCCTCTTCACTGAGCAGTGGGCCTACCCTGTCTTTGGTCTTCCTCTTGCTTCTAATGTATTGATAAAAAGTCTTCTTGTTTCCCTTTATTCCTGTAGCTAGTTTGAGCTCATTTTGGGCCTTTGCCTTTCTAATCTTGCCCCTGCATTCCTGTGTTGTTTGCCTATATTCATCCTTTGTAATCTGTCCTAGTTTCCATTTTTTATATGACTCCTTTTTATTTTTTAGATCATGCAAGATCTTGTGGTTAAGCCAAGGTGGTCTTTTGCCACTTTTTCTATCTTTCCTAACCAGCGGAATAGCTTGCTTTTGGGCCCTTAATAGTGTCCCTTTGAAAAACTGCCAACTCTCCTCAGTTGTTTTTCCCCTCAGTCTTGATTCCCCTAGGAGCTTACCTATCAGCTCTCTGAGTTTACCAAAATCCGCCTTCCTGAAATCCATTGTCTCTATTTTGCTGTTCTCCCTTCTACCCTTCCTTAGAATTGCAAACTCTATGATTTCATGATCACTTTCCCCCAAGCTGCCTTCTACTTTCAAATTCTCAATGAGTTCCTCCCTATTTGTTAAAATCAAGTCTAGAACAGCTTCCCCCCAGTAGCTTTTTCAACCTTCTGAAATAAAAAGTTGTCTGCAATGCAGTCCAAGAATTTGTTGGATAGTCTGTGCCCCGCTGTGTTATTTTCTCAACATATATTTGGATAGTTGAAGTCCCCCATCACCACCAAATCTTGGGCTTTGGATGATTTTGTTAGTTGTTTAAAAAAAGCCTCATCCACCTCTTCCACCTGGTTAGGTGGCCTGCAGTAGACTCCTAGCATGACATCACCCTTGTTTTTTACCCCTTTTAGCCTAACCCAGAGACTCTCAACACTTCCGTCTCCTATGTCCATCTCCACCTCAGTCCAAGTGTGTACATTTTTAATATATAAGGCAACACCTCCTCCCTTTTTCCCCTGTCTATCCTTCCTGAGCAAGCTGTACCCATCCACACCAACATTCCAATCATGTGTATTATCCCACCAAGTTTCAGTGATGCCAACAATGTCATAGTCATATATGGCTCAGGGAGGCTTTGAAAGACCATTTTAACAGTTTTCAGAGTAGCAGCCGTGTTAGTCTGTATCCGCAAAAAGAACAGGAGTACTTGTGGCACCTTAGAGACTAACAAATTTATTAGAGCATAAGCTTTCATGGGCTACAACCCACTTCTTCGGATGCATATAGAGTGAAACATATATTGAGGAGATATATATACACACATACAGAGAGCATGAACAGGTGGGAGTTGTCTTACCAACTCTGAGAGGCCAATTAAGTAAGAGAAAAAAACTTTTGAAGTGATAATCAAGATAGCTCAGTACAGACAGTTTGATAAGAAGCAAGTGTGAAAATACTTACAAGGGGAGATAGATTCAATGTTTGTAATGGCTCAGCCATTCCCAGTCCTTATTTAATCCTGAGTTGATTGTGTCTAGTTTGCATATCAATTCCAGCTCAGCAGTCTCTCGTTGGAGTCCAGGTCTGTCATAGAATGGCCAGACAGGTTAAAGTGTTCTCCCACTG
>NW_020664563.1:11792329-11798986 GCF_002925995.2 Terrapene triunguis | reverse complement strand
CATTGCAATCTCAGTTTTGTCTTGACTTTTTGGTAATTTTTTCCCCTCTCCCAAACTGCTTATGTGACAGAAAACTCATTGGAAGACAGAAATTGTCAGGACAGAATTTGTCAGGAGGCCTTGTTTATGGATATTGCCAAACCTTTTCAGACAAAATTAGCTTTATATAAACAACATATTCCTGATATGACACGAAGCTGGTAACATTACAGTTTATTATAATAATTAGCATTAATACACATTTTTCCTCTTCAAAGCACTTTGCAAACATTAAGTAATTAATACTCAGAGCACTCTGTGGATAAATAATGATTTGGCCCACTTTAAGGATAAGAAGGGATGTGGCCCATGGGCACACAATGATAAAGTGGCAGAAAAAGAATTAGAATTTAGGAGTTTCTTATTCATATTCCCATTCTTGCTTTACTAGACTATTAAGAAGCTAATTAGGCACAGCATATTGCATGGTTTTCAAAGAATTATTAGATTATATAAAATAGTAAACCCTTCGCAAACATATGCAATAGGCTTTTACAGTCTTACCTCACTCCATCTCAGTAATTTGTCCCTAAAGTCAGCAGATTTGTCTCCAGTACACACACAAAGAGGGCCGATCTGTTGAGTTAGAAAGTGCTTACATAGTCACTTTTTGGAGTACAACCACCTTTTAAGAAGGAAGAAGCACTGAAATAACATTTTAGGCAAAGATAAAATGAACTGTCTTGCATCTTCATTGCAAAATTCCTCACTCCCAAATAGGGATGGGCTAAAGTGATTTGAAAGATATTCAGATCTTTCCAATGTAAGAGGTTCCAGACTTTTAAGCTATATAGTTTCATTCTGAATTTGTTTACCAAATAAATCATAGAAACTGTGAATGTTTTTCCCTCTGTGTATACCTGCAAGTTTAAGTGAATAGTAATTGTGTCTTAATTTAGTGTAGATAGTTCTATTCAGTTCTACTCAGGTTCTTCTGTTGTGCCTATCAACATGGCATCTGGGTACCTTCCAGAAGTTTATTACGTGATGTAACTAGCATCGCTCATGTGTGAGTCACTTTTCCTCCCTTCTTAGCTCCCCAGGAGGAAAATTGTGAGAATTATTTTTTTAATTGTTTTTCATTTCTGTTGTGCTATGTGTTTTTATTACTGAAGGCAAAGTCAAAGTGTGCCAACATTTGGAATGGAAAATGCTGAAGTTTGAAGTTGTTCTTAGGTCCTACAGGAGTCATTCCACAGTCTTCAACCAGACTCTAAGAAAGCACTTTCTCCTACACAAATGAGCTGTCCCCTTGTGACGGACAGCCCCATTGTGCTTGAGGAACAGCTGTCAACCATGGTCTACATCCCAGAGTTTTAGGTGATCTTTTAGGTATCCTGGGCACAGGCCATTGAGCACCATGAAGACATAGACTCGAATCTGACTCAGTATTTTATGGGAAACCATTGTAATGAGCAGAGGACAAGTTTGTTTAATTACACGTCCTTGGGGAACACATTAGCATAGGCACAACCTGGTGATGTGCCACCCATCCTGCCAGCTTTGGCCAAATGAAAAAATTAAGGGCGGGGTGGGGAGCAGCAAAACTGAAAAACAACAAACTCTTCCACTAGCCTAGAGTCTTGCAGTAGTCACTCCCTCTCTCTCCTCCCATATCTATTAGTTTCCATACTTCCAAATGCTTACAGTTTGTAACTGGAACATTACTTGATATACGTATGTAACAGCAACTGTAGTTGAAAATGTGTCCATTATATGCCTTCATATAATTCTGTACTTAATGTTAAGATGTCTGTTTTTGTTTTATTAGTGACTATTTCAGGTAAGGTGGTCTTGGGGAAATCACATATCATTTCTCATATAATCAGGGTATGTTTTCTGGGTCATACATCTGCCAATCTGGAATTTTTAGGCCTTTTAGAGGATAATGGTTAGTTCTCCATATGACTATTAATGGGCAAGCATTTGACCTGTCTTTTGATATAGTCTTCACCTTCACTGTTTATTATTTTTACTCAATACCTTAAATGGGAAAAAATTACATCAGAAATGACCAAATGTTGAAAAGAAATAAAAAAGTAAAAGAAGAGGACCACCTTTGAGAGTCTGAGTGTATGTACAAGTGCTACAGCAGCATAGCTGCAGCTATGCCACTGTAGTGTAGACACTTACTACAGTAATTGGAAGAGGTTTTTCCATCGCTTCTAGTAAATCCGCTCCCTCGAGAAGAGGTAGCTAGGTCGCCGGAAGAATTATTCTGTTGACCTAGCTCAGTGGCTCTCAAACTTTTTTACTGGCGACCCCTTTCACATTGCAAGCCTCTGAGTGCGATCCCCCTAATAAATTAAACACACTGTTTAATATATTTAACACCATTATAAATGCTGGAGGCAAGCGGAGTTTGGGGTGGAGGTTGACAGCTCGCGACCCCCCCATGTAATGACCTCGAGACCCCTTGAGGGGTCCCAACCCCCAGTTTGAGAACCCCTGACCTAGCTGCATCTATAGTCGGGGTTAGGTTCACTGGGATCAGTATTTCAAGTGTCCCAGGCAGAGTTCTACAGAACCGGGGAAGAGCTTGTGTTCAGAAAGAGCACTATGGGACAGAAGAATAACAGGGTAGTGCAGCAGGGATAGTTAGTAGGAGCCATGTGGGGAGATAGTGGAGGAGAATATGGAAGGGGTCAAGTCAGTGTACAGTGGGGGACAGTCAGGATGACACTGTAGGTGGGTGATGGGGTAATGGGGGGATGGAAAAGGTGTGGAAGGTTAATAGGTGTGGTCTAGGGGCGGTCAGGGGATCGAGAGGAGGATGGTACGGGATGGGCAGGTCAGGTCTGTTACTGGGTAGTCAAGGGGATAGTGCAGGATGGAAAGGAGGGATGGAGGTTGGCAGGGAAGGGATGGGAGTGGTCGGGGTGGGAGTCACTGGGAGGGGTTGCTGGGTGATGGCAGCGAGGGGGCGGGTGGGCAGGGTGTTGCTGGGTGACGTCAGGGAGGGGCAATGGTGTCAGGGGGAGGGCGGGGGGTTGCTGGGTGATGTCAAGGCGGGGGCGAGGGGTGGAGCCAGGGGGTTGGCGGTGGCAGGACTCCCTTGGAGGACCGGAGGTGGGTCTCTAGGAGCCGCTCTATCCTCTCTCCCGCAGCTCTGTGGTTAAGATGGCGGCGGGGGCTGAGGGGGCGAGTCCGTGAGTCCCAGGCCGGAGCGCGGCGGGGCGGGGGGCAGCCCTGTGGGGAGCCGCCAGGCCGCGGGAGCAGGAGGCCGCCTGCCGGGCCGGCAGCGGAGGCGGCATGTGAGTGAGGGCTGGCGGGGGCCCAGGACGGCAGCGCGGGGATGGGCCAGCAGGTGGGCCGCGTCGGGGAGCCGGGAGCCGGGCTCCAGCAGCAGCCGCCGCCGCCTCAGCAGCCCAGGGGAGCGCGGGGGAGCAGCGCGGCCAGGCCCGCGGGCCGCAAGCGGGAGGCGGCCGGGCGCACCGCGGAGAGCGGCTTCAATATCTTCACCCAGCACGGTAAGGAGGGCGGAGGCAGCCGCCGATCACTGGGGAAAGGGGGGGGACCGGTGGGGCAGGGTCTGCAGCTGGAAATAAGGGGTGGGGGCGAAGTAACAGCGACTGCGGAGGGACCGTTGGGGGCAGCCGCGCCCACCCCCTCCCCCATCGCTGTCTGCGGGGGAACCAGCTCTATGCCCCCCCTTCCCTATCGCTGCCTGCAGCCGTCTGCTCTGGCGTGTCCCTCTCTTGAGATCTATGGAGGGAGGGGACTGGGGTTGGGGCTGGAGCTGCTCCCAGAATGATTTCTGTCAGGGCACGGATGGGGTGTGGGCAACTCCAAGCATAGGGTCGGGGTGAAGTGTACACTCAGGGAGAGTGATGTTATGTGGCTGTACAGCCAGTTTTCATTGCCCCTGAAAGGGGAGCAATTAAAGGATGCTTCTCTCCTGACGTGCAACGCCTATGGAGGCTCTTATTGCTACAGAAACTTCTACCCAGCTGAGTAGCTGCTATGCAAGGGGGCAGCGATTTTTGCTGCCTCCTTATTGGTAAGGAGGTGTCTTTTGTAGACAAATATGAATCAAAAATTGACACAGTGCTACAAAGGCCCTCTATCTTAGCAAAATGTCTGTGAACATCATTGGGATGGGTCTTATCTCGTCAGACCCATGGCTGTTTGAGGGGATAAGTACTGAACACATTTCTGAGCTACTCTTGCTGTTTAACTTCATTTTGATTGCTGACATAGCTTTCTCATTACTAAGGATCTATCGAACAGGCTGTTTTTGTTCTTGGCCTGGCTTTAATAGTCAGTACACCTGTCAGCTGACTTAGGTGAAGTTCAAATTTGCCATCTCCTTTCACTTTACAGAAATAAAAATATTGAATATGAAAGTGAGGTTACAGGAAAAGATCCTCTTCAAAAAGCCAACAATTTAAAATACTGTATCTTTGTAATTTTCCTGTGCCTTTTTGGGTCCATTAGTGGGGGTACTTCATCCTGTAGGTCAAGGAAGGTTGAGAAGTATGATAAACTGAAAGCTGTACACCTTAGCAAGAGCATGAGGAGCTGAAGTCTAATGTTGGTGCATGATGTTGTTGTTTTTTTTTTTTTTAAATCTTGAGGACCTGAATCTGCTACTGAGAGGTTTATCGATTTTTATTTCAGCTAGGGCAATCATGCTCCAGTGTTTACGTGGCAAAACTGCTTCTGACAGCTTAGCTCTTTCTGTGCCCAACAGAACAAGCATATGCATTAAGATCCTGGACTGCTGGTTACACGTTTTTTTTTTTTTTTTAATGTAAACTCATCCACTATGACAGCTGACATGCACAGCATTAGTAAATCAATGATACAGGCTTGTGGACATCTACCACCTGACATAGGCAGAGTGTAACCTTCAATGAAACTTCACTTTCTAAATCTTCACCCTGCATTGATGAGATTCTAAACATCCTTTATACTAAACAGCCTATGGGCTTCAGGGCATTGTCAACTTAAAAAAAAAAAGTCACTTCTGTCCAAATGTCTTGTGTGCTGCTATTGCAGGTTAAATCCAAAGTTGCTATAATAGAAAGGTTAGAGAGGAAAAAATTCAATGGGACCTTGTATAGTCAGTTTCACTATTTCCTCTGTTCTGTTAATTAGTTTTCCTTGTTTGTGTGGGTCTTTCGCACAGCATCATAGGAGAGAAAAATAATGAAAAGTAGGAAAATCACTGTAAACCCAAAAAATGGCAGAGGGGCTCAGGGGCAGGTATAGGTGAAAGTACTTTCTAACTCTTCAGTTTGATGTTGAAATCATAAATCTTTATCTCCACAGCAGAGCTGCTATGAAAACCTGATCAAACAATCTAAACTATCCCTGTAATGACAAAGTGGCTCTACTTGGTGTTTTGTTAGCAAAGAAGGATAGTGATAACTGTTTCTAAAGGCACATAGAGACCCTTCTGCTGTTGCTGAGCTGATTATGTCCCCTGCAATTCCTCTGCTCAGCACAAGCTCCTGCTCTCCCAGTCCCCGACACTGATGTCTCATAGAACTAGGGAGAGAGGGAGCATGAAATGAAGCCAGCCTCATAGCAGAAGAGTTGTAGATTGGCCATTTAGAAAGAGCATTTCTCTGTGCTAGTAGTAATTTAGATTATTAAGACAAAATTACAGCAGCTCAGTTTTTCACTATTTATACTGCTTGCTTTTAACTCTCAGCTTGAACAATGAAAACTAGTCAAGATAGTTTCACCGTCACGCTCTCAGTGTTTGAAATAGTTTCGTTGCAAGCCGTTCAGGAGGTGTTTTCATAGGATGTGAGACAAATAGAAATCTTCTTTTTTTTTAGATTTTTTTTTTAGAAGCCTGGATCCCCCCCATCCCGCAAAAAATCTAAATTTGTGCAAGTTACAGCTCTCACCTCTGAATCCCCACATTCCCTCAATAAATACTTCAGTCCTATTAGAATTGGCCTCAAGTCCATTTACACTTCTCTAGAACTGATTAGTACCTTAGAGACAAGAACTCACTCAATGGGGAGAAGTTATTATAGTGAACACTAGTCAAGGCTGAATTCTTATCTTTAAACAGTCATCTCAGACAGAAACTAAAGCCCTCTGTGCAACCTTGGTGCAGTTAGAGAAGTAGGAGCTCATTTCCCTTTTCCAGGGAGATTCCTCGATCTGCTCTTATTTCCCCTTGGATCCATTTGTTTCTCTTGCTCCCTCCCCTCTCCTTTATTCCCTTCACTCTTGCCTCCCTGACACCGTTCTGCTTGCTGACTTGACCTAGCTTCCCATTAATTTCCCTCATTACCTGGACCCAGTCTGCCAGATCTCTTCCCCCTCCCCCCCGAGGCTTTTGCTGTTGACATTGCACTTAGGGTATGTCTTCACTACCCGCCGTATTGGCGGGTAGCAATCGATTTATCCGGGATCGATATATCGCGTCTCGTTAAGATGCGATATATCGATCCCCGAAAGCGCTCACCGTCAACTCCGGAACTCCACCAGAGCGAGCGGAGGTAGCGCAGTCGACAGGGGAGCCGCGGCCGTCGATCCCACGCCGTGTGGATCCCAGGTAATTCGATCTTAGATACTTCGACTTCAGCTACGCTATTCGCGTAGCTGAAGTTGCGTATCTTAGATCGATTTCCCCCCCCCCCCCCCCCCCCCCCC
>NW_020664563.1:11720747-11792229 GCF_002925995.2 Terrapene triunguis | reverse complement strand
TGTTCTTATCCCTTTTATAGTGATTGACCAGCACAGACAGTCAGAGTCTGAAAATGAAAACCCTCCACCTGCCTCCATTTTTCTTGAAACACCAGCAAATGTGGGGAGATATAGATGATTGGCCAGTCCAGCCCCTGGCTTTTCCAAATTCCTCCTCAAGCTCTGCTCAGGAAGTTGCATCCCATACTGTACTACCAGCAGAGTGCACCTTGCTAAATCTGTGTGTACTCTTTCCAAGTGCAGTTTGGGGTGTTACTGCCATTTTAAGTCCTTGATAAGGAAACATATAGAAGAACAATATTTCTTTCCAAACTCAGAGTAGACTTGCTAATCGAGATTTTTAAGTACAAGTGGGATCTGATCAGCAGAGGAAGGAATGTAAAACACAGTCTTAATATAAACTGATAAAAAGTTTGCAGACAACACACAAATTGGGGGTGTGGTAGCTAATGAGAAGGACAGGTCACTGATTCAGAGTGATCTGGATCGCTTAATAAATGGGGCACAAGCAAACCATAAGCATTTTTATACAGCTAAATCTACAAATCTAGGAACAGAGAATGTAGGCCACAGTTACAGAATGGGGGGAATCTATCCTGGGAAGCAATGACTTTGAAAATAACTTGGGGGTCTGATGGATAATCAGCTGAACGGGAGCTATGGTCAAGAGAGCTATTGTGATCCTGGGATGCATAAACTAGGGAATCTTGAGTAAGAGTTGAGAAGTTATTTTACTTCTGTATTTGGTACTGGTGTGACCACTGCTGGAATGCTGTGCCCAGTTCTGGTACCTACAATTCAAGAAGGATGTTGATAAATTGAAGAGGGCTTAGAGAAGAGCCACAAGAATGATTAAAGGATTGGAAAACATGCCTCATAGTAAGACCCAAAGAACTCAATCTATTTAGCTTAACAAAGAGAAGGTTAAGGGGTGAGTCTAAGTATCTATATGGGAAACAAATATTTAATAATGGGCTCTTCGATCAAGCAGAGAATGGTATAACATGATCCAATGGCTGGAAGTTAAAGTTAGATAAATTCAGACCGGAAAAAAGTCATAAGTTTTTAACAGCATGTAATGAGCACTGGAACAACTTACTAAGTCATGGTGGAGTCTCCATTATTGACAATTTTTAAATCAAGACTGGATGTTTTTCTAAACTATGCTCTAGGAATTATTTTGGGGAAGTTTTATGGCCTGTGTTATACAGGAGGTCAGACTAAATAATCACAGTGGTCCCTTCTAGCCTTGGAATCTGTGAATTTAATTCATCTTGGGCTATGCAAAAATGGGGGCAACTATGTTTTCTTATTACACAAGATACTTTGAAATTCCGATTGTCCTTACACCTCACTAAGTCTGCTTTGCCCCCCTTTTGTCCCAATCTGCTCTCTCATGCTAGTTATAGAGGTTCAGTCCCATAGGAGGAAAGGAAAGCAGATGTATCCAGAACTAGTATGGGTGTGAGACAGTTAGGGAATTTGTACAATTTACAAACTCTGTGTGTGTGATTATGAACTCTGTATATATCTTTATCAAGCTGCAAATTACATTTTGAGTGTGGAAGCTATTGCCTTCTCACCTCCATGTAGAGCTGAAATTCCAGTGTGTTGTGGTACAGAGCTGACAATAGAGCGTTTTTAAACTTGGAATGGTCCTCACTTTTAATACAAACATCCTAGACGGACTGGCTCCCACCCAGAAGAATTGGTTTATCTGGGGAAAGAATGCCAGGCAACAAAGTCATCTGGTAGAGCACTGATCACCAGTTGAGGCTGATTCGGAAGTCACCTGATCAAGGGACTAGAAGTTTATAAAAGGACTCACAAGGGAAAGTCTCAGGACACACACATGAGGTTTGGCAGGAGAGAAGAAGGGAATGGACTAACGATGGCCAGAGGCGGTAGATTGGGGAGAAGGCTACATGTTTCAGAACCCAAGCTATGCACTGCAACAGGAGGATGCTGGATGGCTCTAAAGGACTCTGACTTCAGCGCACAGAATGCTCTGGAATGGTAAGGAAACTGAGGGAGAGAAATGCATATCGGGTTTGTTTTTGTATAGATCTGAATGTCTCATAGTATTAAAGAGCAAAGTCTGTGTCATGTGCTATATCTTATCACCTGCCCCCTTGAAGCCGTCTACTTTACCTCTTCAAGTAGAGTTCTGGGAGAGGGTGTGCTAAAGCTACAGGGGGAAACTGAGAAGCCAGTACTAGCCCCAGGGACTGGGCCATGTAGTCCAAACTCTCAGGAGGGTGTGCCTGGGGATCCCATGCCAGGGGCAGTGACTGGACTCAGGAGGCTTAGAACACCCTAGGCTTTACCGGCTGGATCTTTTCACAGCAGTCTAGTGAGGGAGCACTAGCCTGGACCTGTGTCAGTGTTTTTGGAGGTAGTTCAAGGACTGGTAGATATATTTTGTTACACAGAAGGAAGGGGAGGGAACCTTCAGTGTTGTGCACCAGGTGGCCATTTAAGAGACATGCGGATTTCCCCAGGGGTCTCAAGTTATCACCCATTGAGTGCTCTGAGCACAGCAGTGGAGTGTGAGTAGTTAAAAACAAAGGCACCACACTAGCATATCAGCCTGTCTGTGGTGGAGTGAAGCCCCAAGACCTAGACACTTTTGCAGATTTGGCAGCCTTAGCTGAACTGGCACTGCAAGTTGCCTTACCACAAACATGTAATTATGGCTTGTAAATGCAAGAAATGGATCAGACATGCTAGTTGCTAGTAGAATATTATAAAGTCAAGTTTAAATTGAAGTTTTGTAAATACAATACAATAATTCATTGAAGAAAAAAAAAACCCCACTTTAGTCTAGTAGTTTGAGCATGGAACTAAGAGCCAGAGACTTGAACATTATAATATTGACTCAAACACTGACTCCTGGTGTGACCTTTGACAATTGCTTATTCTCTCTAGTTGATCTACACTACCAACTTATGTCTATATAAATATGTTGCTCAGGTGTTTGAAAAATCCACACCTGAGCGACAGTTATACCAACCTAACCCCAGTGTAGACAGTACTATGTTGACGAGAGGGCTTCTCTTAGTCGACATAGCTACTGTCTCTCAGGGAGGTGGAGTATTTATGTCGATGGGAGAAGCTCTCCTGTCGGTGGAGGTAGTATCTTTGCTCAGTGGTACAGCCGCACGGCTGTAAGTGTAGATAAGCCCTTCATTTCTTCTTCTGTAAAATAAGGACATTACCTTACTTGGGACATTATGTAGATTGATATTGGAATGGTTTATATCTTCAAAGTGACGTACAGAGTATTAAAATAAGTTTATTATAGGGAACAAACAAGAAAGGAATAATGGCCAGTTTCTCTGGCCTGGTTGCTCCTACAGTACCTGTTCGTAATAGTGCTGGGTTTGTCCTAGTTCTGATTTCTTTGTTTGTGGACTATACCACTCTAGGCTTTTGATCCAGCAGAGCCAGGTCATTTCTGTTCCAGGTTTTGTTCTCTGGGAGGAGGAGTTTAGCAACCTTTTATTTTGTGCAGCAAGGTCAAGCAAGATAAGCCTGTACTTTTAAAAATAAAATCATCATTAAAGCTCCCTTAAGGCAGTTGGAGTGCTGTGCAACATGATAAAAACATTCTGTCGGGGGGGGGGGGGAGCATAAAACTGTGGGTTTTGTTTTGTTTTGTTTTTTTGAAATTCAAACAGCCTGAGGGAGTTGGATACAGAAGAAAGAGGCAGAGGGAAAGAATAGGGGGTCAACTTAATATACGTGAATGTGTGATATAGCTCATATACACTCCTTTTAAAAATCCTATAATTTTCATTCATGCTAATGAAATATGGAGTTTGGGCCAGGGCTGATTGCCCAGTTTTTCCTGTTAAAAAATTCTCTGTGCTGATGTAATATAATGACTGGACTCTGGGTGACTGCCTTTGCATTGTATTGAGAAATCTTGTGGGACCATAACATATAAATACCTGTCTAACAACTAATTACCCAAACAATGAAGGAGGATGGATCAGTTAAGTGTCTAAAGGAATGCCTCAATAGAACTTGAAATCATAGGCATGTTCTCTCTAATGCCCCAATTGCCATATCTAAATTACTCCTGCAGTTTCAATTGGATTCAGTATTAGTGTCCACATCTTATCCTAAACTGTGGTGCACGGCAACATTACACTATTAAAGAGCTGCTGTATTACACCCCAAAAGTGAGGTAAATTATTCTAATTTGAATGGCTTATAAAGTTCCTTGGGAGGAAACATACAAAGAATATATCCTGCCTTTGTATAGGAAGTATTAATATGCCAGAAATACTATATAAATCTTTTTGTATACAAAGAAACTTTACCTGAAGAAGCTAAGCATTGAAAGCAATAAACAAACTACTTAAAAACATTTTAGCCAGAACCTTATGGACCGACCTACTTAAAACTGGATTTAACCCTCCACCTCCCCCAACCGCCCCGTGCCTCCAATTCCTGTGTTCTCCAGATGGAACAGACGGCATGTTACAAATTGTGCTGGCAATACTTTGAGGGTTGCTACTGCTTACAAGTATAGTAGTTTAGAAAAAAAATAAACAGGTTTTTTGGCAGCAGGGACATGGCCAAGTGAGTAAATTGGCAGGACACAATTTTGATCAAGCATGTGGTACAGAGAAAGGAGATTGTCACAAGTGGTTTTCATCATAGCTTTTTGTCTAGCTGGACTGACAATTTGCAGAGGTGGTTTCCATCTCCTAGAGAAGCTGTGACAGGATTGTTGTTTTGAGCTTGAGGGGGGCTGTATTGCTAACCTTGATCGCCAGTTTACATAAGAACATAAGAATGGCCATACTGGGTCAGACCAAAGGTCCATCCTGGCCAGTATCCTGTCTACCAACAGTGGCCAATGCCAGGTGCCCCAGAGGGAGTGAACCTAACAGGCAATGATCAAGTGATCTTTCTCCTGTCATCCATCTCCACCCTCTGACAAACAGAGGCTAGGGAAACCGTTCCTTACCCATCCTGGCTAATAGCCATTAATGGACTTAACCTCCATGAATTTATCTAGTTCTCTTTTAAACCCTGTTATAGTCCTAGCCTTCACAACCACCTCAGGCAAGGAGTTCCACAGGTTGACTGTGCGCTGTGTGAAGAAGAACTTCCTTTTATTTATTTTAAACCTGCTGCCCATTAATTTCATTTGGTGCCCCCTAGTTCTTATATTATGGGAACAAGTAAATAACTTTTCCTTATTCACTTTCTCCACACCACTCATGATTTTATATATCTCTATCATATCCCCCCTTAGTCTCCTCTTTTCCAAGCTGAAAAGTCCTACCCTCTTTAATCTCTCCTCATATGAGACCCCTTCCAAACCCCTAATCATTTTAGTTGCCCTTCTCCGAACCTTTTCTAATGCCAGTATAGCTTTTTTGAGATGAGAAGACCACATCTGTACGCAGTATTCAAGATGTGGGCGTACCATAGATTTATAGAAGGGCAATAAGATATTCTCCATCTTATTCTCTATCCCTTTACAGAAACCACGTTGACTTTTGCCCAACAATTTATGTTCTTCTATGTCTCTGACAATTTTATTCTTTACTATTGTTTCAGCTAATTTGCCCGGTACTGACGTTAGACTTACCGGTCTGTAATTGCCGGGATCACCTCTAGAGCCCTTTTTAAATATTGGCGTTTACAGGCTGTAGATAACCATATGGATAGTTTTAGGATCATGTTTTCATCAGTGACAACTTAGTAGCTTGTTCTGAGAGCTATCCACCTCGGCAACTGTCAAATAGCCTTTCTTAGAGAGCTGCATGAGAACTAATTTTTGCTGCAGTTAAATCATACTGTCAGACTATACCAATTCATAGACTAAGGCTAGGAGGAATCATGATTATCTAGGCTGACCTGTCAGCACAGGCCACAGAACTTGACATTATTTCCAGGGTTCACTTAATTTGCTGTTGCCCTTAAGATTAATAGATTTCCAACACTGCTGACAGCTAATTAGCTTATTTAGGTCTGAACTCAATGTTAAACAACCAATTACATGAAGCAGGTAAGACGCACTATTTCTTGAGCATTTGCTATTGTTAAAAGCAAGTGTCAGAAAAGTGATTATACAAAAAACCCTAACTGTATCCTCCTTCTAGTGACTTGCCTATCAAATTCATTCAGTTTCCATGTTGTTCAAAGAGCTGAAGATTGCCGACCTTATCTGTTTTACAACATGCAACAGTATCTATGCTACGGTTTGTGCTCCCAGCTACTACTTTGCTGCATGCCAACAATTTTAATACATAATTTGGTATTTACATGTGTAACATGGCTTGGTTCTAGTGTAGATGGCACCTTAAAGATGTGCAAGCAACATTGTGGAAGGAGAAGAACATGTTCCATCTATCAGTGTGTTCAGAAAAGGTTTGCTAGTGGAGATGGTGAGGGGAGTACTTTTTCATGGAAATTTAGAAAAAATACAGTAAATCATTGATAGAAGACGTTTGAGGTCCTTGAACAAATTCAGAAAGCAAAGTAAATTTTGTTTGTTGGTGTGACAAAACAAAACAGGTTTGAGCAACATCTGAAACAAGTGTTAACTCAAACCCATATAGTTATCTATGCTGTACCCTAGCCTGTGTGTCTGGCTTTGTGGTCATGGTTGTAAAATGCTGGCTTCCATTTTGAAGGCTAATCTTGTGATGATCTATTCAGTCTAGTCTCTGTAGAATATATAGGCAACTGTAAAGCCATTGAGGCTTCCTGTTGGTGGCACTATAAACCACAATAGCAAAGTTTGGTTGTATTACGAGTGTCTGCTTTGGAAACCACATATGAACATTGTGGCTTTATGAGCAGACATGAGTAATTGTATTGGAGATAGGTACCTGCAGCTACATCTGAAAAAAATTAGATACCCTTAATGGTGATGGTAGCTTCCTGTATCAGCTAAACCACCCCAAGTTAATTACAGAGTGGCTTTTGAAGTTCCTTTATTTTTGCGCTGTTGAGCAACTGGGGAGGTGGAAGCTACAACTCACTAAGGATAGCCAGTTTTATCTTAATTTTTCCTGTGTTTTGATGTACCATTAAAGAGATACTTAGGTTAAAGTCCTTAGGACTCTTAGGAAATTACTTTCCTTGAAGGTTGTAGAATATTTTATCCAGAGACTTTATAGCTCTTTTAGAACTATTTTAGTCTTGTAAAGACATTTCTAGAACAATTGTATATATTGAAGTTTAGTTTAATTTTCTATAAAATACCTTTTGTACTTATCTCAAAGTACTTTACAAAACAATCAGATATTGGGAATGCAATAATTGTAGGTAGAGCTATTGTATTCAGTAATGCACAAGGAGTTAAATTCTCCCTGGTATTGTGCTTTCATTGTCCACATACTTCAGATATTCTCCGGCTGGACAATTCTGCATGTGAAGATATTTAACCCCTTTTCCATAGTAATTGCTGTTGGTGTATGTGATGTTTTCCAACAGAACAGAGTAATGCTGAAGCAAACCAGTCAGTTTCATGCTGCTGGATATGTACTGTACTATGAACAGGGGCAGCGGCACCATTCTCTGCTGATGTTGGGGCATTCTAATGAGGAACTGGGGAAAGAAATTAGAACATTGCTCCATTTTCTCTTGAATGTGTGGGGGTGGTATATGCACACATGTACACACACGTGTTCCCAGTGAGAAAATATTGAGCTTGTGTATCTCCTGCTCCACATAGTGCATTGCCACTGTAGTAGATAGAGAGAGCCTGGACCACTGGACCTGGTGCAAGATTTGATGCCTGACCCAGAGGCTGTGAACCAAAGTCAGACCATGTATTAAAGCAGATGCTTGCAAGTTCACTGTCCAGTACATGAATGTGGCAAAGTTGTTGATAGCATGCTAGGCACTAGATATTTACATAAATGTATTCCAGTTAGTATAGATACATTTCAGTCTAGTACAAAATAAGATGGTTTTACAATATAATTAACAGGGATGTTTTGTTCAAAATATCAAGAACAAGGGGAGGTAACAAATGTGATGAACTACATAAGGTAGTATGTAAGTTGTGTATTCAAGTTGTTTGCCTCAGCCTATAAATGTCGGGTCCTTCACTGTAACCCTTTGTCCAGCCTAGGGGGCAGCAGAAAGTCTCACCGCTGACTGAGCTGAGTCCATTGCAACAAGCACACGTGTTAGTGTAACTGTAGACATTGATCCAGGGAGCTAGTACTTCACTTCGTTGACAATAAACCTGGCTGAGAGCCTTCACCACCGAACTGTGCCTGTGGTCTTCCTTTATGAATAACATCGAGTCTGCTAAAGTAACATGCAGCACTATCTACTCACAGCATTGAAACTCCAAGGACAGAAGCACTGAGCAGCCTAAACAATATTACCAAGGCAACAACATTCCAGCCTCCAGCACTTAACCACACCCGGCAGTACTATCAAGCTTTGCTCTACAAAGTACCTGTGCAGAGTTGGGAACAGCACCTGAAAAGAACACCCACTAGCACAGTGGTTCTCAAACTTTTTTATTGGTGACCCCTTTCACATAGCAAGCCTCTGAGTGCGACCCCTCCCTTATAAATGAAAAACACTTTTTTATATATTTAACACCATTATAAATGCTGGAAGCAAAGGGGGGTTTGGGATGGAGGCTGACAGCTCTCGACCCCCCCATGTAATAGCCTCGTGACCCCCAGTGTGAGAACCCCTGCACTAGCACCATCAGGGTGAAACTGATCAGAATTGTGGGGTGGGCAACTATACAGCTGCTTGTTTCACCACCTTCTAATGTTAGTACGTTGCGCAGCTCTTGCAGTTCTTGTGCCAGGTCTGATCAGTCTCTGTTCCCTTTTGTGATTGTGGCAAGTGTGGAGAAGCTGACTGGAGAGAGCAGACTTTGCATTTTGGGGAAGCCTGTGGCTCTCCAAACACTTGGAGGATAATCTGAAATTGCAGAAGTTTGGTGTTGAGGTCTCTAACAGGACAGAGGAAAAAAGTGATAAGACTTGGAAGGGAGAGGAGCTGTGGGGTCGAGGGAAGGGAACAAAATCAAGATTTTGATATGGCAAAGGAGAAAACTTCCAGTCCTTTCCTACTTAACTCCTGTTTAAAATCCTTACTACATTTTCTCAAATTAGCAAATATGGAAAGAAATATTTTAATTATGCACCACCCCACATGAGTGTTAGTGAGAAAAAAGGTCATAGAAATGTAGGGCTGCAAGGGACCTTGAGAGGTCATGAAATCCAGCCCTCTGCACTGAGGCAGAACAAAAACAAACCCAACCCCCCCCCCCCCCCCCCCCCCCCCCCCCCCACACACACACATCAAGACTATCCCTGACAGGTGTTTATCCAACTTGTTCTTAAAAACCTCCAATGATGGGGATTCCACAACCTCCCTTAGAAGCCTATTCCAGAGTTTAACTACCCTTACAGTTAAATATTTTCCTAATATCTAACCTAGATCTTTCTTGTTGCAGATTAAGCCCATTACTTGTTTTACTTTCAGTGAACATGAAGAATAATTGAGCACAGTCCTTTTAGTAATAGCTCTTAACATATTTGAAGACTTACCAGGTTCCAACTCAGTCTTCTCTTCTCAAGACTAAACATACCCAGTTTTTTTAAACTTCCCTCATAGGTCGGGTTTTCTAAACCTTTTATCATTTTTGTTGCTATCCAGTGGACTCCCTCCAGTTTATGTACATGTAAAGCGTGGAACCCAGAGTTGGACACAGTACTCCCTCTGAGGCCTCGCTAGTGCTAAGTAGAGCAGGACAATTATCTCCCATATCTTATGTAACAACACTTCTGTTAATACATCCCAGAATTATATTAGCCTTTTTTGCATATGCATCATATTGTTGACTCATTCGATTTGTAATCCACTATAACTCCCAGAGCCTGCTCCCCTACTTCCCCATGACTATCTTCCAACTTGGCTTTGCCTACCCCATAGCTATCTCCAGTCTAGCACTGTTTGCTCCATGGCTCCCCCGCTAGCCTTATGACCTCCGTTCTGCTCCACCTCATGACTGCCCTCAAGCCTGGCATATCTTACCCCATAATCTCAAGATCATACCTGTTCCAAGGCCCATAGTTTAGCACAGCCTACCCCCATAGTGCCCCTACTATCCCCCATTAAGTTAGCCCCAACCCCATGCCTTATTCTCCCCCACTATAAGTTCAGCTCTGTCCTTTACCCAGACTGCACCCACATGGTACACTGAGCAGTTTCTCCCCGTTGCGCAGGTGCAGCTCCTGCCAGGCTAGTCTGGCAAGACTCTCACTTGTTCTTGTGATCTTCAAGTGCTGGTAAAGTTAATGTCAAGCTTTATTACTGGCAGTCTTACTGTCTGGTTAATACAATAATAGAATCTTTGCTTGGAAATATTAACACAGGAAGTTATGATTGTCTATAGTTACAGGACTAGCTGCACCTCTGTCCCCTTTCTGGTCTAAGCGCTTGTCTACACTTACCGGAGGATCAATGCTGTGGTGATCGATGCATTGGCGGTCGAAATAGTGGGTCTATGAAGACCTGCTAAATCAACCGCCGATCGCTCTCCCCTTGACTCCTGTACTCCACCTGATTGAGAAGAGTAAGGGGAGTCGTTGGGAGAGCGTCTCCCGTTGACGTCACGTAGTGTGGACCCCGCGGTAAGTAGATCTAAGCTATGTTGATTTGAGTGTAACTCAAATTGCATAGCTTAGATCGACTTTTCCCTTTAGTGTAAACAAGACCGCAATGCACTCCTTCAGGTCACAGTGCTCATGCCTTTACCTCTCCTGGCTAAAGTACCCCTTGTATCCACCCTATTTATTTTCCTTTCAGGAGTCTAACCAAACCGCCAAACCAAAATGGCTCTTATAGTACAAAGAAAGCATATAAGAGAAGATGATTTAAAAACAGCCTGTGTACATATTTGTCTTACCTACGGCCCTTCTATTCCTGATGATAACCTGGGCAGGCCTAGCTTCTTCAGGTACCTCAGAGGGTGCCTGTGTCAGTGGTTTCCTGAAACAGCTTCCCCAACAACTGCCACTCTCTCTCTCGAAAGGAGTTCCTTTTTTAAACTGCTATAGTCCTTTTGACCTGGTATTCCTAGGTCTTTTCCTGTCCAGTGTTGTCCCTTAACAACCCTTAAGTGTGTATACTATTAAACTAAACCAATATATTCATACAATACACAACTCAACAAGGTCCGCATACAGCATTAAGAGCGGCTCCACACCATCACAATGCTTTATGCATTTTGGAAAGCATTGTCTCCTATAATCTGAGAGTGGTCAGTTCATTGTAACTTTCACTTGGCTAAAGCTGTTAATTTTTTTCAAGCTTTGGTCTCTTCAAATTTCAGGATAATTGTAAAAGCTGTTTGAGCAGATCAGTAGGAAATTCACTGGTGAGCAAGGGTACCAACAGCGCTGACTTCTGCAGAATTTTCTTTAAAAAAACAAAACCCAAACATACACCACTCTAAGTTTCTAGCCTTTAAGTTGTGATAACCTTTCAAACTTGAACAGAGTATAAATCAATGCTGTGACATCTTCCTAGGCTTGCTCCAGAGCCTTTGTTGCTACTAGCAACAGCATGAAATTAACAAGACTGTTCAATTTCATTGCTTCTATTCAGAAGCCTGTGGGGAGCCCTGAAACTGACAAGAATATCAATTTCATGCTGCTCCTTGGGAAAGCTATGCTGCTGTTCATAGCTTTTTTTTCTCAAAGCAGAGGTAATAAGGTCTGTGCTGAGTAAAGGACCACTGTTTAGTGTAGTTGGTGTAAATGTGAAATCCATCCTCTGACCTAATTTATTTACTGAACCAAATCAAACAGCTTATATGTTATCAATACTGTTCTTTCATAGGAATACTATTTTGAATGTGTTTGCTTAACTTGTTCTCCTGTCCTAAATATCAAATACAAACAAAGGAACTGATCTTGATTGGAAAGGTTTTATCTGAAGAAAGCCTTTGGAGTGAATGGGAAAACTGCAGATAATTTTATAGCCTCAAAAACTTTAAAGCACTAATATTTCACTTTGTGTTTAGCTTTCCTTTTTGTCCATCTCAAAACGCTTTTACAGGCATTAAGGCTCACAACATACCTATAAAGGAAGTGTTACCCTTTTTCAGGTTAATAAACCAAGACACACACTAAGTTCAAAATTTTCCAAAGTGTCCACTAATTTTGCATGTTGTTTTTCTTGGTGTCATCAACATTCAACTTGACACAGATGTCTGATTTTTTGTTTGTTTTTCAGAGGTGCTTAAGTATTGGGTGGCTAAAGTTGGATGCACAAAGTTAGTAGACACTCAGATGTTGTCGTTGGTGGCTTCTCAAGGTTACACAATGAGACTAGCAAAGCAGGAGAAATCTAGGATTCTTGACTCCCACTCCTTTGTTCTAACTCTGCATAACTTATCTGGTCAGCAAACTCCATCCACTTAATATTGTTATGTCAACTCTCTCAAAGTTTTAACACGGTGACTATTGATTATAGTTCACGTGTAGAAGGTCATTGTACTCTAAATTCTAGTTTTCAATAAATTGTAGAATAATTCCTGAACTTTGGCTGATTATTAGAGAAAGAAGTTTTGAAAACTCAAAAGCCCACCTTCTATCGTTGCTTTTCCAGCTTGAGCCTTTGTAGAAGCTAAGAGCTTGTTTACACAAATTTGCACAGAAATAAATCAGTTTTAATTTCCACCTATGTTGTTTTGGTGCAGGTCTTTCAAATGTTTTTACTAGGTTACACATAGCTAAGGCTAAGATTTTATCATGATTATTTTTAGTAAAAGTCGCGAACAGGTCATAGGCAATAAATAAAAATTCACGGAGCCCGTGACCTGTCAGTTACTTTACTAAAAATAACCAGGGGGGAGGGGGCAGAGCTAGGTAGGGGGAAGAATGGAGTCCCATGGGGGGGGGCACAGCCCCGGCTTCAGCAGCTGCAATGCAGGGGCGCAGCCATGGGGGGCGCACAGCCCCTGCTCCAGAGCTAGCTGCGGGACGGGGATGCGCGGCCCTGACTGCAGCTCCCACCAAGTCTTTGTCACACTGGTGGAGGGGGACACACGGCCCTGGGAAGCCACAAGGGGGGCGCACAGCTCCTGGTGCAGTCACCAGGCAGGGGTGCGCAGCCCCAGCTGCAGCCCCAACGAAAGCTGCGGGGCTTGGGTGCACGGCCCCAGCTGCAGCCCCCCGCCAAGCCTGGGATGCTGCCGGGCAGGAGCACGCGGTCCCAGCTGCAGCCCCTGGCAGAAGCTGTGGGGCTGGGGCTGCAGTTTCCTGGTTCCAGACAGCCCCAGTTGCAGGGCAGGGGCACACAGTCCGCCCGCCTCCTCCTGAAGCCCTAGAAATCACCGAGGTCCGGTAAAGTCACAGAATCCGTGACTGCCATGACCTCTGTGACTAAATCGTAGCCTTACACATAGGCCATTTCTACACTAGAGAGCTTACAGCTTTTTAATTTGAATTAAAAATGAATTAAAACTGATGTAATTATTTCAGTGTAAGTTTGTGTGTATTCAAGCCCCAAGTCAATATTTAGTTTTTACCATTTGATATTTGGCACATTCTCTAAGAAATCTTTCAGGAAATGTTTTGTGATAGTAGTGCTACTAAATACCACAGTACTTTACTTGGTGTTCCTGTTTTACAGTTGGGGAAACTTTCAGAGGGTGCTGAGAATTAGCTGATGTTTGTACAAGAGTTGCCTTTTTATAGCAGCTGGCTTGTAGCTGATATGCAGTAAGATAATGCACTGATGGATTCGCATTTTTCAAGTGTCCTGGCCCAAACAGAAGTGGAAGTGAGCCATGATGGGGGAAATCTTTACAGTGCTTTCTCTATTGGAAAGTTCTCCTTTTTACACTGGAATATGAGTCTGTGTGAGAAACAGTTACTGCATTGTAGGAGTATAGTATAAGTGATCTGTGGTACAGGCAGAGCTGGCTATGTTCTTTGAAATCTGATAGAGCAAGAACGGTACGATGCTATGTACATTTAAAGCGAGACGGTAAGAGGAGCAACTTACGTACCTTTGCCTAACCTACAAAAACTTCAGCATTCCACTAGGGGATGCTACAGTCCTTTAGAATCAGCATACTACATTACCATGCTTAAGAGCTTTGTTTTCTGTTTGTAGCAAAAACCTCTGGGCTCTTTTGAGATTAGGATGCTATTTATGAGGAATCCATCCTTGGAAAACAACTCCCACTTAGTATTCAGATGTCTTTGTGCTTTCCTAAGTGGTGGGGGTAGGTATCATCACTTTTTTAAAGTGGTGGTGGTGATTTCATCGCTCTCTCTCTTTCCTTGGTTCAATACTGAACCAATGCTCCTAGATTGGTGCTATGGTCATTTTGTTTCTATTGGGTTCCATCCTAGAGAGTGCCATGCTTCAATGGTAGGTGAATGATTTGACCATTGTGAACTGGATTCTCACCAGCTCGAGGGGAGTTAAGCAGACAATTATTAAGATGTCTACTTGGCCCTCCACCTAAGCCCCAAATCCCAAAGCTCCAAATGTCACCAAGCCATTGTCTGGTGGCCCAGGATGACCTGACCACTACAGGAAAAAAGGGAGAAAATGGACACCAGAGATAATGTAGGAATGCTTATAGAAGGGGCATATCAGTTTATCATCAACATCCAAATCCTCTAGTCCCATAATTCTCCTACCTCTCAGTCAAGTCTAAAGTTTCCTAGGGAGGTAGACCCCAGCCTCCCCAAATTCAGTATCTTTACCACCACCACCACCACATCCCCGTGGCATTCTTTCAGCAATCTAGTCTTCTTGGGTGTTGCTTTTCCTCTCCCACTCATGAGCTGAATCTTATATAGATGCCAGACCCCTCCCATTCCCAGAAGCCTGTGAGAGGATTGGCTAATTGGAGACACCAGCTTGGGTTTTCTCCCCCCATGTGACAGTTCACACTGTTACACCTATATTATATATATACACACACACACAGAGTTTATAAACCTTTGGGCGTGAGTGATGGAAAGCAATATAAATATTAAACATGCATACTACACCTGATCACTTCAGGTTTTATTGCTGTAGAATTACCTCTAGATGTTCCAGTGCTCTTTTCTAATCTGCAAAATGGGGATAATATTGACCTAACTCACACGGGTGTTAAGTATTTTACTTGGTTGTATATAGTGCTTTGAAGATTAAAAGGGCTTTGTAAGTGCTAAATATTGAAGTACTGCCTTTGCCACTGATTCATTCATTTGGTAGGCTATTATTAAACAAGAAAAATGCATTTCTGCTGTGATTTTTTTTTTAGACAGTGTTGCAGAGATCACTTGCTGATAGGGATGTGGCAGCGTGTCTGAGGAGAGATTGGCTTTTGTGTTGACTTATTTGATTTGCCTTGAAATGGGAACTCGCAGCACTTTAATAAATTTGTTGAATGTTATCTAATTTAACTTTAGATTCTCCAGGTATAGTCCCATGGTATTCTTTGGCAAAATACCATTTTTTAGCATCTGACAGCAGAACTCAGTAAAACACATCAAATGCTTATGCCTACTTACAGCAAAAATGCTCAATGAAACAACAAGTATTATACTCCCTAAGACAAAACTGGCAAAGGAGAAGCTTTCTGTTCTTCAGCACTAATGAGTAATGACTGCTGTCTCACAGCTGTGCTAAATCAGGACAGAGACTCTTTCCACACAAATACTGTTTATTTCATGTACATTTACATCTTCCACATTGCAGTTATTTAAAAAAAGTTAATAAATGAGACCATAAAATTAAAAGGACCACACTAATTGGTTTGTACTTAAAATACAGACTTTTGGGATAATTATTGAGTACAAAAACCTGTTATAATTAAGATTGTGATTGAAAACCCACAATCTAGGAATCTGAGAAATTATGCCATAGCTACAGTATCCTAAATGTCTTTTTTGCTCACATGCTGTTATATAAGGGTTTATTGAAACGGAAGGGGATTGTGCAAAGGCACTCACCAGGCCTCCATTCCCAACATTTTCCCCTTTGGTATGCCCATTTGCCCAGCATTTATTGTGCACCGTTTTTTCATTTTCTTACAGAAAGAGCAAGAAACAGTGTCACATGTTTTTTCTGTTGCCACAGGGAAATAGTCTACCATGACCTTCATAGCTGTGGGAGCCTTAAAAAGTTGTAATAGAAAAAGCTTCTTAAAACATTTATTAGTAGAAAAACAATTTGGATGCTTTGGAAACAGTTCCCCTCTGTATTTTATACTGCACAGTGCTTGATTTCTCCAAACTGCAGATGAGTCTACCTGGCATCATCCTATACTACAGTTTCCGATTCTTCCAACAGCCAGTTAAGTGTCTTTTAAATTGTGAGCAAACAGTGCCACTCCATGGGTAGTATTGTGTGAAATGAGGCAACCTGGGGCCCAAGTAAAGGGAGATTGCCTTACAAGCCCAATAATTGGTGCTGGGGGTTGAATCATGAACACTGACTCAAGATATTTATTTCCTCTTTTCCTTCAGCTGAATGTGGCATCCCCTCCCCATACTGGGAAAGAGATTAGTGAGTTAGTGTGCTCCAGGAATGTGTATCATTTCTGCATTGGCTCTCGTTTCTCCATTATAGTTCTTTTGGTTTCTTGCTCCCTAGCCCTCTCTTCCATGGACTGCTGTGCTGCCATCTCTTGTGTTGGGTTCCCTCTTTGCCTCCTTAATTCCCATTCTGTATTGCTCCCCTCATTGCAGCTAAGCCCTTCCATTGCTTCCATGGCCACTCTGTTTGTGCTTTTCCTCCTCCCAGGAAAAGTAATGGAATGTGAGTAAATACCTCTTCTCATATCTTGTTGGTTTCCATTACCATGATACCAAATTCCCTTTCCTTTGGTTGTTTCTCTAGTCCCAGTGAAATTACAGCATCTATTCCCTAAGTCCCTAGTCACATTAGAAGCAGAATGCCAGCTCTAGCTGTAGGAACATAGATGTATAAAGTATAATAGGAAATCCAGTTTCTGTTGCCAAAGTTGGCATCTTGATTTTGTGGACAATAGAGAACTGTGACTTAAATTTTCTTCAACTAGAATAAAATTTTCTTAATTAAGTCCTGGTTTGCAATATCTCTAGCTCCTATGTAGTGCTTTTCATTTGTAAGACTCAGCGACTTACAAAGGGAAAGGTAAGAAATATTGTTCTCATTTTACAGATGAGAAAATTGTTACAGTTAACAAAATAATTTGCCCAAGTACATGTAGCAGGGTGTAGCAGAACTACTAACTCCCAGTCCAGTGCCATATCCATAGGACCACACTTCTTTCTTAAAGTGTGCCGATGGGCATGTTCTATCCATTTTGTCCTTTACCCTCTAACAAACACGTTTTGTAATTTATGAGGTTTGAAATGAAAACAAACCTGGTATCAAGGCAGTTTGGGGATTATTTATGTGAGAAGTACTACTTCAGAGCAGGGTGGATTCGATTTAAATCATTTAAATCATGATTAAAATCACTAGTCAGGAAGACTCGATTTAATCATGAATTTCTACATAAAAGTGCATTCTTGTTGTATAACCTTAATACATATTCTTCACAACTCAAAGATAGATGTAGGTTTCATTTTTAGAAAGTACACACCATACATTTTTAAAGTGATTTATTTTGAAAACTTTTCAGATTAGTTTAACAGCTATATCAGAAAATGAATGAATGTTTGGTTATTTCATTTAATTGAAGCAGATATTTATGAAGTCATTGGGAGGTGAACTATCTCCAATTCAACAGGTTAATCATTAATATTTGGAGAATTTTCTTGCCATGCTGTATTAGGAGGAGAACATCACCAGACAGACATTTAAATTGTTTTATTTAACTAAAACAACAACATTATGTATTCTGGATTTTTTTTCTTCAACAGCAAACATATAATATTTTAACAAAACAAACATATGAATTTTTGAATTTAGTTAAACATTCAAGTTTTTTAAAATCAGGTTTGTTTTTGTTAAAATTGTTTTTAATTAAAATAGTTAAATGAAATATTTAAAAAAACCAAAAAAACAAAAATTAAATAGACTGTCAGCCAGGTCAACATGAGAAACTTAAAATATTGGCTTCTGCAGCTAACTCAGTCGTCTTCACCTTCATTTTCCTGTTTGTTCATAATCTGGAAAAGAAAAACAAGCTTTCCTGCTTTTTCAGGTCCAAAACAATTTCTGGACTGAAATTTGGAATGAATTAGTCCAAAGGAAGAAAATATTCTTCCTACGCCAGCAGAAGATGCTACTGCTGTTAAAAGTGAGATTATCACTTCAACAGTCTCTGAATCCAAGTGCTTAAGTGACTTCCACCAGTTTACTGGTGTGACTTTCTTTAAAACATCATCAGCAAACATATATTTCTTGAATGGTTCACTCTTAGCTTTGAAGTTCATGATAGTGGGCATTATGGAGGGATGATTGCTGGATGTCCATGTCATAGCCAACTCCCCATCTTCAGCAGTTAAGGTTCGACCCTGGTACCGAGTATTGAGAATATTTGCAAGAAAATGAGCTGGAGATAGTGCTTGTCTCATTCAGTTTTTTAATGCTTGTAATTTAACTTTGTCATTGCATATTTCTTCTTTTAAGACCTCACTCAGTTCCTTCCAAATTTCAACAGCATCAGCAATAAAACAGCTGTTTCCCTGCATTTTGTTCAAGCTGTCATAGAAATTCCTGTCCGTTCCAGCTGAGGAATAAGGAGAGACGGACACAGCTAATCAAGCAAGGAGCCCCGGGAGGGGCGATTCGTTTATTTCAATTGCAATTGGGTTCGAGCTCATAAGTCAGCAAGAACAAAGAAAACACTTACACCAAAGCATTATATGCAGTTGACTATGATGATCTATCGCTCTATGATTGGCCAAAATTTGCCATCATTACCATACATAATTAGCAAGTTACATGTATCTGCCCCTCTTATGACCCCTTATTGTTCATCTACTTGCCCCCTCCTCCTTGCTTATTTTGCAAACTAAGCAGTTAGCTATCTACAGGACACAGGCACAGAAAGTTCCATTGTCTGCAAGTTTGGAGTTTGGCTACATTTCCTCTCGAAGGAACTTCCTGGGTTAAGATATAGCAATAGCTGTGCTGTATAGCTTCCATGTGTACGTGACAAATTTGCCCCCTGGCAGTTAAGCAGAATAATTTTATATCAAAGGCTACAGAAATAGGCTTCATTGTACTCAGCATGTGTTCAACATTTCTCTTAAGCCCAATGTTGAGAACTTTGGTTGTAACTGTGCCATCTATTTTTTTTCACTATTTTGTTCCCAAACTGTCATCAGGTTAGGCCAGTTCTTGATATGGTGCTCAAAACAGTCCACTACTGAGTTCCATCGCACGTCTTATGGGAGTGTTAGCTTGGTTCCTCCACTTTTTCAGAGCAGCTGCTGCAAAGTGGTTGTTACGAAAGTATTTTGCAATTTCAACAACGTTAGTCTTTATTTCTGGAACACTGAAGTCTTTGGCTAGGAGATACATCAAATGAGCACTGCAACCGTATGTTATTAGCTTGAGACTCTTTTCACTCTCTTCTAAATAATTTCTTCTCATCTTGGATACATTTGCAGCATTGTCTGAGACCAAACTGCGTACTAGAGATTTGAATTTTTTTCACAGTTTGTTATAGCTTTTACTGCTATTTCTTGTAAGTATTCTGCTGTGTGTGCATTTCCTGATGTATCAATTGTTTCTGTAAGGAAGACATTCCCTTCTTCTGTTGTCACACAAGCACATACAACAGGATCATTGTGGACATTGCTCTACCCATCAAGACTCAGGTTAACAATTTCACCATCTAGACCTTTTGCACACTGCTCAATTTCTCTTTCATACACTTTATCCAGCAATTTGCCTGCGACATCTGCTCTGTTGGGTGGACTGTATCCTGGTCTTAATGACTGAATCGTGTTAATGAAGTGTGGGTTCTCAATCAGACAGAAAGGCGAGTTTGTTGCATAAACAAACCGGGCAATTTTTTCATCAATTGCCTCTTTTTGTAATCTGCTGGTTCTTATAACAAACTTATCTATGGTTGTTTCTGGATGATGGAGATTTTTTTTCCTTTTGCTACAGGTGATATACTGTGGCTGTGTGACATACATGATGTGATTGAAAACTGTCATTGGCAGATAACTCTGAAACTATAGAAAATGATGGTGATCTTGAAGGTGGATAGTCTTCAGAATCCTGTATGTTGAGAATGGATTCTCCTAAACAAAATAAGTCAATTCAGTTATTTAATTATTACCGTAGTGCTCATTTAGTAGTGCTCATTGCATTCACTGACACTCAGTACTACTTTAAAGGTGAAATTGTAAAAAGAAGATCTGCCTATTTCAGCTATTTATTTTTTATCACAACTACATCTATGATAGTACCATATTTCAACAGCATCCTTAGGAAGGAAGACAGGCAGTCCTTAAGAAAGAAGTATGAAATAAAAAAGTTTACTAACCTGAAGATCCTACATGTTCAGACATGTTCCTTTCGTCATCTTCAACACAGCTTCCTCCTGAGAAGGAACACTTCTCATGATGATGTTTCATTTGGGCAACTAGGCCTTGCATTTCTTTGTTACACTATTTGCATTTTGCACGCATGCCTGTCTTACCCACAGGTAGAGGAACTTCATTAAAATATTTCTAAACTGGGTCTCTTTTACGGCCTGCTGCCATTATAGGTTTTCCCTTCTAGTGAGAGAATGGTATGGTAGATCTCAAATCAATGAAGGCTACACTCAGAAAGACCTCAAGACTTCTGGAATATGCTGCTCAAACAGTTTCACTTTTGTTTCTACTGCCTGTCCCTCCCTTCCCACATTTATCTCCAGATTTTTTCTCCCTGTCCAGATCTATTCCACCCCCAACAATCTTCTATTCATTGAACTTTTTGAAACTTTGCACTTTTAGAGAGAGGTAAGGGATTGACTCTAGGTACACAAATTTGCAGAGGAACAGTAGGGTTGAGGTCTGTTATTTCTCACCTTTATATATTATTTATTTATTTAAAAAACATTTTTGCTATTAAGAAGCATGTTATCTCTGGAGACCCAAAATGCAGTTTGAGAACTGCAAAACTAAGCATCTCTGATGATATCGTCTAGACTGAGCACTGAGTCCCAGTGGGTAGATAGAAAGATTAACCTAAATAATCTCTACAGAAGCCCCTGGAACCTCATAAGATTGGGTCCCTAATCCATGAACTACTGGAACTCATTTACAAAGCTTTTCTTAAACATTACATGAATATATTGTCTCATACTATAGAATTAGAATTTATAATCCCTATTCCATTATGAGATATTTTTGAGCTATAATAGTTTTAATTAAGATACATCTTTAACTATCTGTTTTTCCTCAAAAAGCATTTTATCAAAAATCTGATTTTAAATAAAAAAAATCTGTTTTTTTTTTTTTAAATCATTGATTTTCATCCACCTTGCTTCAGAGTGTGCAGGGATAGTCAACAGCCAATACCTTGAGCGGTTGTCTCATATAGGCAATGTTTATGCCTTTTGTTTATGTAAGGAAAGGAATGACTGTTCAGTGGTTAGGGTGCTAGCCTAGGAATCAAGTCCCTGCTCTGCCACAGACTTCCTGTGTGGCCTTGGACAAGTCCTTTGGGCCCAGATCCTCAAAGGTATTTAGGCTTCTAGCTTCTATTGAAACTCAGTTGCCTAAATACCTTTGAGGATGTGGGCCTTAGTCTTTCTGTACCTCCGTTCCCCCTCTGTCGGATAGGGATAATAGCACTTCATTACCTCTCAGGGGTATTGTGAAGATAAAATAGATTGAAAGATTGTGAGGTGCATAGATGCTGTTGTAATAGTGGCCATGTAAGTACCTAAATTAGAAATATTTTGACTCAGTATGACTACAAGAGTGTCTCCTTTACATTTATTCTGATATAAACTGAAGTCACGGGTTATTCAGTACTAGTGATGGGCAGCCTTGAAGAGTGAAGTCTTTTATCCACAGAACAGGTACATCATCATCAAAAGTGCATTGTCCCACATACTGCCTCTCCAACATGCTTCAACCCTTACCTGCAGGTACTGCTTCTGGGGATGAAGGCAGAGTGAATTCCTCTGCCTATATAGAGAGAGTGCAAGCAGTATTAAAACCCCTGGCAATCCCCTTGTATTTTTGTTTGCTACTTGGAAGCAGAAGGGCTAGATGGCTATCTATTTTCCTTCTTCCTATGGGACCGGGGCTCAGTGCAGATTGAGGTCTTTAGATTTATGAATGTTTTCTCAGTTCATGATGAACATGAATTTTCTATGACTGGGATAACTTCTCAGGACTCCTCAGATAATAAATAGGAATATTCTTTCACCTCTAGAGACAAGATCCCTCAAGATTAGGGATGGAGACCATTGTTGAGAGTGAAATGCTGATAGTAATACTACCTGACTCTGTCTTGTCCATAGGAGACTAAAAACTTCACCTATTACGATCAGTCTCTGAACTTTCACAAGCACACAATCATGCAATGATTTTGGGGGAGAGAGGGCAAGGGTGAGAGAAAAATGGCATTTTAAAAGTTGTCCTACATTAAATCTCAAGCCCAGTCTCTGGAAAAACAAGCAGGAATGTTTAGTCCTCTCAGCAACATGCCTGAGAAGGCAGCTGTGCTGTTAACATTCATGTCAGCCAGAGTCTCTGTGCTCTCTGTGTGATGATCCCCACCCCAAGTCTCCAGACAAGAACTGATAGAAATGCTAACAGCTGTTGGATACTGTCCCACTGAGTTTATGAATCTGTTAATGAGGGTAAATGTTAAGTATCAGTGGCTCCTAGTTCTTGGACTGGTGCTTGTTCTTTGTCATCAGTCTGTCTGTAGTGGTGATGAGAAGGCAGTGCTACCCTAACAAATTAGAAGGAGACATGAAATAAATATTTTTCTTGCCTGTGTGTGGGGAGGTTGAATCTTGGTGCTCATGAGACTGGGGACTTCTGCTTCTGGCAAAGCAAGGCACAGTGAATGTTGATATGTACTGTACAAAGTTGCTTCATATGCTCTGCCAATGCACTTTAGGGGGTGGTTCATTTTAGGGACACAATCTCATCCAGCTCTATCAGTACCTATACCTCTTGATTTTCCAGTTTTGGCTTTTGCTGGAGCATAGATTAAGAATCTGACTAAATGATGTAGTGGTTCTGTAATACTGGAAAAGTGTCCTCTAGAAGCTAAATTGACCACCAGACCCCAAATGAACATTCTGTCAAAAGGCAGCCCCAGGCTTGGGTGCCCTTTTGCAGTAGCCTGTGGCACAGCAAGTTTGCCTGCCTCAGTTCTTTCTTAGTCTGGTCATAAAAAGCATAGTCTCTCGCATTGTCCAATACTAAGACCCACTTCTGGGCATAATTCTTGTAAAAGGACAGTAGTTTGTAGAAACCTCATGGTAAAGCCATTCTTCCAATTCCCACAGTAACACTTAACATACAGGGATTTTTCCATGCTCCTCTCCAGGAACACCATTTCTAAGTCACCCACCTGTGACTCCAAGAGCACTCATCTCCCAGTTCCTTTCTGCACTTGTTCCTCTCTCCCAGCCACCCACCTGGCACTGGTTCTCTGTCTCAGTAAAGACATCAAGCTAACCCCTCCACTGGTCTCCTAGTCCTCCCCCCTTTTCAGCCTCCCAGCACCAGCTTTCCAGCTCAGGAAGGTCACCAGATTAGCCCTCTGGTGGTCTCCTAGGCCTCAACCTTTGTCAGCCTCCTGCTCAGGCAAGTCATCAGGCTAGGCCCTCTGCTGGCTGCTTAGCCAATTCCTCCTTATTCCCAGAGAGGACCTATAGAGCTTTCTGCAGCTTCCCTATCTCTCCCAGGCAGCTCTCACTTGCCCCTTTCCTTGGTCCTCCAGTCTGTGCTCTCAGGCAGTGCTCACCTGCCATTCTCTTTCAGGCAGCTCTGTCTCTCCTGGTTTCAAACAGCTCTCACCTGCTGGTCTCCTCCCTCTGAGGTTAAAAGGAGTCACTAAGACCCTAATTGGGGTTCCACTGACCAGTCACAGGAACACTAGCCTCTTCTCTCCAAGGATCAGTGTTACCATGACACTCCCTCCCCTAATTTAACTGGAAGGATTGACCCACATTTTATATATTTGGCTCAGACTAGGACAGAAAGTCACTTTATATGTGAAGAACAAAGTCAAGCTTGTTCATAATTCTCCCTAGTTATCTTTATATACTATACCTGTCAATTAATTAATACATTCTAATTGGGTGAGTCAGTTTCAGTTTTGCCTTTAGAGTACACACCTGTACTCTATTAAATGTTGAGTGTCATCCTATCATCTCTTTCTCAGTGCTGCATTTTTCTTTTGTTGGCACACTAACTAAAGCAAACATCATAGTGCCAATGGTCTGAAGTCAGTTGTGGAACAAGGAGGCTCCAATATTAGCATTAGTAACATGTTGATACACCAACTGTCACTGTTGAAAATCTTATTTTAGAAATACTGGTCTCTTTCAAGAGAAATAAATTGTCACTTTTTATGTTGAAACCCACTCTTTGAGACATAGAGCAGAGGGAGAGGATGGGAAATAGGACTAGACAATTCAGATCTGCAACTAAATTTTTATCAGGGCAGAGCCAACTTATAATCTAATCATTCTCAAAAAATGAGTTAAATGGTTTCAGATACTACACGTGCCCATTGCCAATTTTTGTGGAGATCTTTGTAAATCAGCTTCCAAGTTGCTTTTAATAGCAGCTTCCACAGGACTTTCATACTGCTAGAGTCACATGACACGTTTGCAGCAACCAAAACCCTCCTTCTTTTTCAACATCCTTGAAACTCAAACTTGGCTGAAGTTAGTGACAGATAATTATAAACATAAGTTTGTGGGGGAATAGGAGACTTTTTCTTTTGTACTGACACTTTGCTTTCATAGTTTTATTTTAGGGAAAGAACTTCCATAGCCGTTATAGGCTCATAAAAGCAGGGATATTCCTTTTCCTTTTACCTGTGGGGTGTTTTTTGTTTTTTTTAAAGATATGTTTTCGTTCAAAAGGAGTTATTTTGGGGAAGCGCTATGGCCTGTGATAGGAGGTCAGACTAGATGATCACCATGGTTCCTTCTGGCCTTAGAATCTAGAAACCTTCCTTCACTTTATTTTCCCCACACCCTTATAGTGATTCTATCAGTTGCCACTGTACCACTGCCAGCTTTCTTCAGATTTAAGTGTATGCATCACTTTAATTTAGGAATTGATTGGTTAGATTGAATCCATTGTAAATGAACAGGGGATTTGATGTTCTGCATTACTATGGCTGAATCAGTATGAGTGATGGCTAAAGGGAGTGTCTGTGGAGCTGTCATTCAAGCTGAATTAGGGAAAGTCATTTTACACTTAAATAAACAGGTAAAAATTGATTATTAGGTTTGATTTTCTGCCACAAATTTCTTGCTTCTATGGGCAAAACTATTAAATTAATCACTTTCTAAAAATAGGGAGAATTTCTACTGCTGCTAACAATTGTTCCACTGGTTGCTGTGCGTCACTTACACCTGATCTCCCTTTGGCGGAAGAAGGGATAGAGTTTGGCTAAATTGCCAAGTTTGAATTTGATGTCAATAGTGAAAGGATATACTAGCCTTGATTAGTCAGTGCTTGTGAGTGTGGTGATGATTCTCTGTTTAGCTAAATGCCTTTGATCAATATGACTTATAATTTTCCATATTACTTAACTTTTCCAGACTCCAGACCTTGAAGCTCACATGTTTATTGAAATTACTGTTCACTGGCTCATCAAAAAGAAAAACACAAAAATGTGTGGTGTTTATACTTTGTTTGTAGAGGTAGGTTTATTCGGAGATATCATTTAACTCACATTTCCCCTATGATGTGCTGCTAGAATGTGCTATCTAAAAGCATTGGGAGGCCAGAGGTGCTTAATAACAAAATTTTTATTGCAGTGTTGACTTAACAGTATGCTGACATTTAATTTGTAAACAGTAGGAACTCTGCACACTTCTGGCAATGCTGAGGCTCAGCAGGAAGCGCATAGTTATTCTAAAGAAATTTTTAACTGAACTGTTTCACAAAGCATTAGAACAACTTTCTATTATAAGCTACATGGTCCATTATATAGAGGCTGTGTACAATACTGGCAGTCAGAAGTAATAGGTTCTGTTTCTGGATCTCTCACTGACTTGCTGCATAACCTTGGGCAAGTTGCAACCTCTGTCCCTCAGTTCTTCATTTGTAAAAAGCTAATAATTCTTAGTTGTCTCAAGGGAGTATTGTGAAGCTTACAGAGCATTTACAGGGTTAGATAAGGTGCTCTAGAAGTGCAGAGTGTTATTAAAAATATGTTCTAGAACCAGGGTTCTCAACTGGGGTTGCAAAAAGATGTCAAGAAGCTTGCAACTTCCTTGCCCTTCCAATGCTGCTAAATGAGAGAGTGGCCCCAAGGCAGCCCCAGCATGGAAAAGGTTGAGAACCACTTGTCTAGAACTAATGAGTGGGTGAAAAAACAGCCTGCTTTCCTGAGTCACATCCTTGAGGAGGGCTAGACCTATTGGAAAAAGATAGGGCTTTTTGGACAGAGACCACTGCCACAAGAGAAATGTCATAATTCATGGAAATGAAAAATCTTCTCCCAGATATAAAAAAAAGAACAAAGCTGCTTCTTGAGATCAACAAAATATCACTAGATGATACAACTACCCCAAGCAGAATTTAGTCTCTTAAAATGTAAGACGTGTCTTATAAAGCTGTTAAATAGTCAGATGATTCACATAGTGAACTGGAGCTAAAATATGTCAACACCCACTTAAGATGCTCATCTTGGACAAAACAAATCTGTTTACTCAGAGTTTGAAAGGAAGTTAGTGTGTTCTCTAACAGTGCTAAAGCTTTAGTTGCACAACTAAACAGTTCTTTATATCAAGGAGGAAATTTTGTTCTTGTGAAAAATCTTGTTCAATGTTCCTGTCATCTTGGAATTCCCAAGTTCAACAGAGCCAGATTGACTTCACTGCGTGTACTGAACTGTGGTCCCAAAGGAGGTACTTAGAAGAAGTGTGGCTCATTCTTAAAGGAATACAATGCAGCCCAGTGTAATCCAAGCAGTCAGCTGTCTTGCCAAACCTGTGTAGGCATGCAACAACTGGGAGTCTTGTTTTATGGAGAGGGGAGAGAGCAAGAGAAGGGTTGCAGGGAGGCAAAAAACAGCCAGACAATCTTAGAAAAAGCTTAACAAAACAAAAGGGCTTAGTAGCAAAAGCAAATGCTACCTTGCATTTCAAAACAGTGGGTAAAGTGCTTTCTTCGATATTTCCCTCCTCCCTGTGGAGGGGATTTAGCCCTGGCACAAAGTTTACAAGTCTAACGTGCTTAGCATCATATCAATTAATAATTTACAAAACTGTTTCACAGCATGTCACTCTTGCTGTAGGGATTTTATACTGGCTCTATCTGAAATGTATGTAATATAAAATTACCTGGGTGATCCTCCAAAGCAGTACACTAACTTGGATGTATCTGCCATACAGATTTACTCCATGTGACCAAAGGAAGCCTTCTCCTTTTAAGGAATGGCATGGCTTAATTTTCTTAGTATTTTCCCTAGATATCTTGATGAATAGGGTTTGTTTCGGTGTATACTGGCCATCAAAGAGCATTCAGAACCAGTTCACGTCTCCTGTTGTCAGCAACTAGTACATTTGCTAGTTTACACAACGAGAGCAAATCTCTTTGAGTATGTCTGTACTGCAGTCATAGATTGACATACAGTATAGACAATCAGTATAGACTGACATATATGTGTGTATATATGTCTATACTGCAGTCACAGCCTTAATCTACCTAGCTCGGGTCCCAAAGCAGTGAAGCTGTGGCAGCATGTGCTTCAATATGGGGTGTACAAGCCTGCTCAGAACACAGGGTAATTATCCTTTGTTTATCAAATGGTAGACATGGTGGAAGCATTAGAGAAACAGGTCGCAGGCATTTTTATCCTTTTGGGGATCCAACTCTGCTCTGAGCAGATTTAGATGACTTGGTAATAAAAAGCCTGTGCCCTGAAAGCACTTTATTATTTATATACCGAGAGCCTCTCCATATGCTTTGGGTATCCTTGGCATAACTTAAAAATTCAACAAAATAATACCCAACCATAATGAACCTGCAAGTCAATATAAATTATAAACACTACCACTGGTAGACAGCTTCATTGGTTCTAGACCAGTGGTGGGAAAAATGCTATAAAAAAGGCCTCATACTTCATGTTGCATTGCTTAGGACACTTTGCCTGTAGTCTCTCTACAGAAAAGCAAAGTCTTTGTCACAATAAAGTCCACAGAGGTTGATGTCACAGCCTAATTTCATTTGGAAACTAATCTTACTTTTACATAGGAAAAAGGAGGAAATGGATTGTTTTCCTCAGCAGCAATATTAGACCTCCCAGTGGGAGTTTCAAACTCTTCCTCTTCCTTCCTCCTTCAGAATACATGGAAAATGAGTCATGAGAGGCGGCACACAAAGACAGACATAGTACTGATGGAGGTTAGCCTGGCCTCCTGTTACAAATAGCTGACACTGCCTTGCCCAATCCTTTTTGGCATCCCTGTCACACCACCACAAACGGTGGCAGCAAGGATAGTGTTTAAACAGCTATGTGAAGAACTGTGTGGGCGAAGGTATCTTTAAATAACTAAAAGTGGGTCTTATTCCTTGACGGTGTCAACATGAGTTGTTATTCCATCCTACTGAACAGGAGAAGTGAGCTGAATGTAATTCTGAATGTTGCAGATGTAAGCAATGAAGTGAGATCGTTTTCTGCTGTTCAGAGCTTTCCTAATCTACACCAGAATGAAACTGACCCAATTGTCAGTTTTTACTGCTTCCATTCAAATTTCAGTGGGAAACGGTGAGATTGGCAGGAATCAGGTCATTTTCATTATGCTGATGTTTGAGGAAACTATGAGCAGCAGCAGAGGCCAGGTGTGGAAGGATGGGACCTAAAACCTGATTTTGAGGGGGGGGAAGAAGAGTTGGAATAGTAATAAATATTGTCCCCATCTCCTTGATTTAGCTAGGAGGCTCTGGGGTGTGAGAGGAACAGATAATGCTGCTTCTTTCTTCCAGTTTCATGAAGAGTCTGGGTTGGGGGTCTTCAAATTTATCAGGCTGGACACTGTGAAAAATGAAGCCTCCAAGCAGGATTCAGGGTCAGCACCCTAGCAGGAAACTTACCAGGTGCTTCCCAGCGAGTAGGTGGGGTGGGCGAAGTGTTTGGCTAATAGGTTTAATCCTTGGCTAAAGTGTGTGTGAGGAAGAAATTGGGTAAATTTTTTTACACTTTGTGGCCTCATCTACACTTAAGTTTTACTGATATATTTTTAACCAAACTAGCTATACCAGTAAATGCTCTAGCGTAAATGCAGTTATGCCAATATAAAGGCACCTTATAGCAGTATATTTGATTCCCTTTCCAGTCTCTGAATAAGGTGTAAGCACTTTTATACCAGTATAACTGCATCCACGCTAGAAGGGTTTTACCGCTTTAACAATACTGGTATAGATAAAGCAGCACAGCTTTCTAGGGTAGACAAGGCCTGGGTGGATGGACTATTTCAGAATAGAAATAGGATATATAGAGGGACTTTGGAGAAAGAATGAATGAGATAGAGACAGAAAATATATGGCAGGAGGGAAGGGAAAAGGGATAGCAGGAGATGTGGTGATCAGAAGAAGGGGAGAAAAGACAGGAATGATGCAGGAAGAGAGACACCTGGATTTATTATAGGAAAGAGAAGAGGAGAAAGTGGAGTAAAACCAAGAAAGAAAAGTTCTTTATCACAGCAGGAGGAATACAGAAAGGGACATTTCTTACATTATCAGTCAACTTTCTGTTGAATAAATTAAAGCCAAATACAGTATACAATAGAGTACTTAACTGTTCTATTTTCTTAAACTGCAGATGGTTGACTGTTACGACCTTAGTAGTATTGATAACTCTCATTCTGGTTATTAAGCTTAGCATCTTAGTTAGTTGGTGTTGTGTAAACAATACTTAAAATTTTCACTCTTCTGACAATTGGAATCACAGATGTGGTGAACCATTTCATCTCTAATTCGGGGGTGAATAGGAAGGGGTTTGTATTGTCCCACTTTGATAAGCTGTTTTACATTTAATATAGCTCCTGTCCTCCAAAGACCTCAAAGTTCTTTATAATCATAGATTGATCCTCATAACCCCCATATGAAATAGGAATTGTATTCATTTTACAGATAAGTATAAACTGAATTACTAGAAATTTTGTTGCCTAAGGTCACGCAGTGAGTCAGTGGCAGATCCTGGATATATTGTGGGCATATGCCTTTTGATGAATATAGGAATTCCCATATGGATTCAGACAAGTGGACACTCTGATCCACTATCCTGTCGCTGGAAAGGGCTGCATTCTTCAGAGGATAGTGCAAGAAGCACTGCAATCGACAATTGTGGAATAATCTGCTTACAAGGTTTCTTCCTTATCCCTATCAGTGATTATCTTAAGCCATACAACTTGAGTTTACACCTCTTTGGGGGTGGCAGAAATAAATCCTTGTTAGTTTTGTTGCCTTTCAGTCATGGAATAGTCACATGTTCTTGTTTTATAATAAGATAAATCTGGTATTTGTTTGCCTTCACTATGCCATTCACTCTTTTGTACACCACTATAATTTCTCCTCTCTAAACAGAAATCTTTCTATGCCTCTTGTCAGGGTTCCCTCCCCACTCTGAACTCTGGGGTACAGATGTGGGGACCCGCATGAAAGACCCCTAAGCTTGTTTCTATCATCTTAGGTTAAAAACTTCCCCAAGGCACAAATCCTTTCCTTGTCCTTGGACGGTATTGCTGCCACCACCAAGTGATTTAGACAAAGATTTCAGGAAAAGGACCATTTGAATCATAGAATCATAGAATATCAGGGTTGGAAGGGACCTCAGGAGATCATCTAGTCCAACCCCCTGCTCAAAGCAGGACCTATCCCCAGACAGATTTTTGCCCCAGATCCCTAAATAGCCTCTTAAAACTGGAAGGGACCTTGAAAGGTCATCAAGTCCAGCCCCCTGCCTTCACTAGCAGGACCAAGTACTGATTTTGCCCCAGATCTCTAAGTGGCCCCCTCAAGGATTGAACTCACAACCCTGAGTTTAGCAGGCCAATGCGCAAACCACTGAGCTATCCCTCCCCCCCTATTTGGAGTTCCTATTTCCCCGAAATATCCCCCTAAGCCCCTTCACCCCCTTTCCTGGGGAGACTTGAGAATAATATACCAATCAATTGCCTTTAATAAAAGTACAGACCAGACCCTTTATTTTTAGGACACTAAAATCAATTAGGTTTTTAAAAGAAGAACTTTCTTTTACTTTTTTCTTTATAATAAGCATCTCTGTAAAATTAGGATGGAAGGTAATTTTGCAGGGTGATAAAAAGATTTAAAACACAGAGGATTCCCCTCTAGGCTTAACTTCAAAGTTACAAAAACAGGAATAAACTTCTCTCTTAGCATAGGGAAAATTCACAAGCTAAAACAAAAGATAATCTAACGCATTTTCTTGCTTTACTTACAATTTTTGTAATCTTAGATGCTCATTTTAGGTATGTTTTTAGGAGATGGTTTTTTCCTGCCTTGGTCCCTCTCTCGTCCAGCGAGAGAACAACAAAGAGAGCACAAACAACCCCCCCCCCCCGATTTGAAAGTATCTTCTTTTCTTATTGGTCCTTTTGGTCAGGTGCCAATCAGGTTATTAGAGCTTCTTAACCCCTTACAGGTAAAGGAGGGATTTTATGCTACCCTTAGCTGTATGTTTATGACACCTCTAAATTTTATTTAACTTCTCTGAATCCCTTCTATTTCTACTATATCTTTTCCAGGTGAGGGTATACCCTTGACTTATATAGTGGTGTCATTCTATTTTCAGCATTGTTTTCTATCATATTCTTTATACTTCATAAGATTATCTGTCTGCCTTTTTTTTGGACTGTTGTTGCACATTGAGCAGGTATTTTAATTGAGATGTCCACAATGATGCCGAGATCTTTTTCTGAATGACTACAGTTAATTTAGAACCCAGCAATGTTCGTGGGTATTTCAAGTTATTACCTCCAGTGTGCATTACCTTGCATTTGTCAATACTGAATTTTATCTGCATTCATGTTTCCCATTCATTTAATGGTTTGTTAGCACCATTTGAAGTTTAGTAACGTTTGCAGATGACAAAATTATTTAATTTATCTCAGCGTTCATCCCCTTTTCCAGATCCTGAACTATAATTAGCAACACTGGTTCTAGCATGTAACCTTCTGGATCCCTATTGTTAAAACATTGTACCGTCTGAAATATTGATAATTTATTCCTACTTTCTAGCTATTAATCAGTTAATGACATATGTCAATAATTTACATAAGAGCGGCCATACTGGGTCAGACCAAAGGTCCATGTAGCCCAGTATCCTGTCTTCTGTCAATGGTCGATGCCAGATGCCCCAGATGAAATGAACAGAACAGGTAATCATCAAGTGATCCATCCCCTGTCGTCCATTCCCAGCTTCTGGCAAACAGAGAATAGGGATGCCATCCCTGCCCATCCTGGCTAATAGCCATCGATGGACCTATCCTCCATGAATTTATCTAGTTCTTTTTTGAACCCTGTTATAGTCTTGGCCTTCACAACATCCTCTGGTAAAGAGTTCCACAGACTGACTGCATTGTGTGAAAAAATACTTCCTTTTGTTTGTTTTAAACCTGCTGCCTATTAATTTCATTTGGTGACCCCTAGTTCTTGTGTTTTGAGAGGGAGCAAATAACACTTCCTTATTTACTTTCTCCACACCAGTCATGATTGTATAGACCTCTACTATATCCCCCCCTTAGTTGTCTCTTTTCCAAGTTGAAAAGTCCCAATCTTATTAATCTCTCCTCATATGGAAGCCGTTCCATACCCCAATCATTTTTGTTGCCCTTTTCTGAACCTTTTCCAGTTCTAATTATCTTTTTTGAGATGGGGCAACCACATCTGCATGCAGTATTCAAGATGTGGGCATACCATGGTTTTATATAGAGGTAATATGATTTTACCTCAGACTTCATGACCACCTAATTAACTTAATAGCCACTAACAAGAGATTTTATCAAAGGCTTGCTGAAAGTCCAAATTGTCAACTGGTTCTCCTTTGTTTAGTTGACATTCTCAGAGTTCTAATAGATTAGAGAGGCATGATTTACTTTGTATAAGTGGTGCTGTCTTGTCTCTATCATATAATTATCATTCTATTTTTAATTATAGTTTCATCCAGCTTTCCTGATATTTGAAAGAAGGCTAACTGATCTGTGATTCTCAGAATCACTTCTATTCAGCAATAGGTAAAACATTTACTGTCCTCGAGCATTTAAATGGCTGTGTTTTGTTAGAATTTCAGTCACTTCAAGTTCCACCTCAAGTCATAGATGTATCCAGTCCTAGTAATAATTTGTTCTTAGGTTTATCTATTTGTTCCAATACTATTACTTTTGATACTTCAATTTCTGGTGGTACCTACTGTTTATTTCCTCAAAGAGTAGATCTTGGAGTGGCGTCTTCAACATTTTTAGGGGTGAAGAGCAAATCCCAACTCATTTCATTTCTTTGTCCTCCTCCATTGACTCCCTGCTGGGCCTGGTAACAGTGTTAATATTTTAGTACATGTAACTGGCAAAGAAACAGTCCAGAGTTGGCATCTGATTAATTCTCTGTTCACCATCTTTTTTCTGTGTTCTCTGTGTAACATTGATTACTTTTAACATACACAATATCAAGCATCCCTTTTTGTACCTGTTTAAGTTCTTTAGTAAAGCTTGCTGGGCTAAGAAGCTGTTTCACTTACACCTCCAAGCCAGAAAAGAAGACTTTTTTTCTGAGCTCATGTAATTTCAATGAGTGCATTGTGTCCCTAAGTGCTGGGCGCAAAGGCATGGTGAGTAAATACTGCTGCCAGCAGATTTGAAAAAAACAAATGCAGTGACATAAGCCTGAAACTGAAAAGCTGTCCAAGTTGAGCTATGAATTCCCCTCTTGCAGTCTGGGTGCTATTGATACCTTGGACATTTAGCAGCTGCAGGAATCAGGCTTGTGAATGGAGTCCCTTGTCTGTATCAACTGAGCCAATTAGAAGTGTCTTGGTTTAGCCAACGGGAAATGACACTGCAGCCAGTACCTAAATATAGTATGTACGCATGCATATCTGTGATTACATACACACTTTCTTCCACTCAGAAGGTTCTCTCAGAAACTGGAGAAGCCAGAGAGACAGAGCTGGCACAACTATAACTCTCAGCATAAAAGAAGACTGAGTTGTTTTGCTGTGAATATCAGATTCACAGAGTGAGATCTCAAGCTCTAGACATGAGAACCAGAAAAACCCTTAATGCTATTGCCTGGTCTGCTCTCATTTTTATGGGGCTGAGGGGCAGGAGTATTTACGCTTGAGCTTGTCATTTCTTGGAAAGAAAGGAAAAATTTCAGCTTATTTGCTCTTTCAACATAAATGCATCTGAAGGAGTGAGGGGCATGAAAGACTTCACATTTAAAAATATTTTTCTTGTGTTTTAACAAAAAAAGTATTATGAAATCTGTTTTGGTCAAACAAAGAAAATAGCTATAATCTTGAACAGCATGTGGCAGCTGGTGCTACACATATGAGTTTTTGGAAATTTTGTTAAAGCCAGAGTGTATTGGTGTTTCCAGTGACTGCATAGACTTGGTAGTTATTGAATATTCATTGTGGTTTGATGGAATTGAGCAGTGAGTCCTGCGCTAATGAGCATCTTGGGATTGCGTTTAAGAGTTAAACTGATGTACTGGAAATTCAGATTGTATCAGCTCACCTGGGGAACTTTGCCCTCGGAATATCCTCAGAAAGGTAAGCAGTATTGCCAAACCCTAACATTAAAAAATCATCAGTTATGCCTCAAAAAACCATGAGATTGACTTTAAAAATAGTATTTTGGTATTATTTCCTTTCTGACTTTTGAGACTTTAGCTCATGTTTTCAAGCCTTTCTCTGCAACCCTGAGGGCTAGAAACTTATCTTAAAAACACAACAAAAACAAGAAACTGAGTTTTTAATGCAGTCATGCTATTCCAGGAGTTTGGACTTTAAGAAAAATACCAAACATTATAGGAGTCATGATAAAATCATAAGTTGGAAAGAATTACTTCACATCACTGAAATATGACTTGGAGATCAAATAGTTTGGGATATTCTCTGAGGGTGTGAATAGCTGCTACTTGACATCTGCAGAACAAACTTACTTTGCCAGGTAGCTATTCTGTTAGCATCGATGGTTCTAGCTCACTTAATCTTAGGTGGGTGCATTGTTTTTCAGATATTACTTTCGCAGTAAAACTAGTCTGTCTCCTCCCCCAAAATTGTTTCTAGCTGTCATTCTACATGTTTGATATTTCTGGAAATGTGTATTGGCAGACATAATCTTTTCCAGAATTGTGGAAGGTTCATTTGAGCCACTTTGAAATAGATTATACAATTGACAACCACTTGACTTTTTGGTAGTAAGTCTCCCTAAATGACTTATACCTTGGAATTCTGTGGACGAGGATGTGTAGCTCTCACCTGCTAAAAGTGACTATTTTTAGCTTCCTCTTTCCCAAGCTCCCTGATATGCAGAATATCACTTTGAAGTTATAAGTTATCATAATTTAATATTTGAAGATGCACCCTTGCCTAGACCTCCTTACAATTCACACTTGCTGAGAGTTAGGTCATGTCTACACTTACCAAGGATCGATGCTGCTGCGATCGATGCATCGGCGGTTGATTTAGCAGATCTAGTGAAGACCTGCTAAATCGACTGCAGAGTGCTCTCTGGTTGACTCCAGTATTCCACCAGAACAAGAAGAGTAAGGTAAGTTGACGGGAGAGCATCTCCCGTAGATGCAGCGTGGTGTAGACACCCAGTAAGTCGACCTAAGCTACGTCGACTTCAGTTACGTTATTCACGTAGGTGGAGTAGCGTAACTTAGGTTGACTTACCCTGTTAGTGTAGACAAGGCCTTAGTGGAATCTGTTCTGCTAATGAGGATGTAGCTATACTAGATTTCTCATCATAAGTGTGTACACAGTTCCTCAGCTATCTTTCAAGCCTGTGTGTGTCTTCATATTGCCTTTTACCCCAACTTATCATTGTGTCTGTAGTTTTGCTGCTGCTCGAGTGTAGTGGTAACATAGATTTGCCATTATGAATTTTCTCAGCTATCATAAAGCAGGTCATTTTTGCAAATATCCAAGATACTTTATCTTTGTGAAACCCAAACAGCAAGAACTGCAGGTGGGCCATGTTTGCTGCTCTCTTTCCTCCCACCCAAGAACAGCCTTCATTATTGCATATTAATAGTCATTTTTAGCTATATTTTTTACCAATAATATTGACTTTTTTTTCCTTCAATCATTCTTATGTCTCTGATAGCCCTAAAGATATCCCTCCTCTAATTTGTTATTGGGTTAAAGGTGTTGGATGGAACTCCTTGCAGAGTTTAATTGGCTTGAAGGGTAAAGTGAGTGATATGCTTTCTTCTTCGTGGGCTGATCACATGGTCTCCATAGCATTCCCAGTACACCTCCAACATGACTTTCCTACATGGTAGTGGACACACCACTATTAGATTACTGGGCTAACTCTCTAGTATTTAAGTGGAAGTCTTTTATGTCATCTTAAAATATATTTTAAAATTGAAATAAAGCCAACTTCTCTAGGTGCTTTTATTTTAACAATTCACTCCTTTCCTCTCCAGGGTGCTTCAAGGTGACTGGTGTTTTTAGGGAGAAAGATGAAGTCTCTTATACTGTAACAGTAAATGAACTACCTCCACTCAGATTATAATTTAAGAATTCCTGTCCTGGAAAAGAGCAATGGGTCATCTAATCTGCAGTTGAGCCTCTAAAAATGGCAATGCCAAATGTTTCAGTGCAAGCTGCAATGTTTTCGTAATATATCTAGTTGTTCGCTAGTGAGCTATAGAGGGATTTCCTTCCTGACTTTAGCTGGTGAACAATTTAAACCCTAAAACAGAGATTCTCAAACTGTGATCAGTGGACTACCAGTGGTCCGCAAGCTCCATTCAAGTGGTCCGCGGATAGTTTCCTCTAAGGTGCGCGCCTGGGTGGCAGCACAGGAGAGAATAAAGGGGCACCCACCTAATTAGTGAAGCCACGAAGGCATTGCTCCACTAATTAGGTGCCTCGACCCTGGAGAAGACGCACACGTAAGGTGAGGTGGTGGCCTTGGGGGGAATAGGAGGTAGCTGGGAGGGTGCAGTAGGGTGAGAAGAGGGGGTGGAGGGTATTTGGGACGTCCAGGGTTGCAGCAGACAGAGAAAGAGGCGACTTTCCCCAGCTCCAGGGCTGCTGCTGACGGGGAGAGACTGCCCTCCTTCCTAGCTCTGTGGCTGCTGTGGTTTTGGGGGCCACCCTTCCAATCCCCAGCTCGGGGGCTGCAGCGGCGGGGACAGGAGAGGGAGAGACCCCCCCTCCTTCCCAGCTCTAGCTCGCAGGCTGTCGCAGCAGGAGAGAGAGGGCACATCCATTACATTAGAAAGGTAAGACTGCTGATGTTAAAATATGAGTTGTGTGCTTTTATTTGTCGAACAAAAAATTTTTTTTTTTTTTTTAATATAGCGCTTTTATCCAAAGCACTTTACAATAGTTAGCTAATGGTACAAACAACATTTGGAAAGCTCATTAAGTGGTCCATCGAGACCCTCAGCAGTTTTCAAGTGGTCCACGAAAAAGAAGTTTGAGAACCACTGCCCTAAAACATCCAAATTTGATGATCTGTAGGTTCTTTGTAAGAGCCTGATGTAAGGCTGGCAGATAGAATGTTGTATTTGGTTCTGGGCACTTTGAGTTCAGTAGTTGTCTGGAATTGGGGAAAAAGTAAAAAATGATGTGTGCCACAAGGATGATATGTTTCAGAAACATCGAAAGGGATGCAGGGGCAAGGTAAAGAATACATAAGTCTACAAATGTTTGGAAGGGTATTGACAGAAAGGAGAGAGAGGAATTCAGTCTAGTGTAAAAGCGTACAATTAGGAGTAATGAGATGAAAAAGCTTACCTTCGCTGCCAAAAAGGTGTATTTTTTTTTTTTTGTCAAGATAGCTATTGATGTAAAATCCTAGTGGAGACAAGGACCTGTAGTGTTTACCTTAGGCCTGGTCTACACTACGAGTTTAGGTCGAATTTAGCAGCGTTAAATCGAATTAACCCTGCACCCGTCCACACAACGAATCCATTTACTTTGACATAAAGGGTTCTTAAAATCAATTTCTGTACTTCTCCCCGAGGAGGGGAGTAGTGCCGAAATCAACATTGCCATTTCCAATTAGGGTTAGTGTGGGCACAATTCGACGGTATTGGCCTCCGGGAGCTATCCCACAGTGCACCATTGTGACCGCTCTGGACAGCAATCTGAACTTGGATGCACTGGCCAGGTAGACAGGAAAAGCCCTGCGAACTTTTGAATTTCATTTCCTGTTTGCCCAGCATGGAGAGCACAGGTGACCACGCAGAGCTCCTCAGCACAGGTAAGCATGCAGTCTGAGAATCGAAAAAGAGCACCAGCATGGACCGTACAGGAGGTACTGGATCTGATCGCTGTATGGGGAGAGGATTCCGTGCTAGCAGAACTACGTTCCAAAAGATGAAATGCCAAAACATTTGAAAAAAACTCCAAGGGCATGATGGAGAGAGGCCACAATAGGGACTCAGATCAGTGCCGCCTGAAAGTTAAGGAGCTCAGACAAGCGTACCAGAAAACCAAAGAAGCAAATGGAAGGTCCGGGGCAGAGCCACAGACATGCCGCTTCTATGCTGAGCTGCATGCAATTCTAGGGGAGGCTGCCACCACTACCACACCCCGGACGGTGGATTCCGAGGAGGGGGTACTCTCAGCCGTGCCTGAGGATTTTGCGGACCGGGAAGATGAGGAGGAGGAGGACGACGACGAGCTTGCGGAGAGCACACAGCGCTCCGTTCTCCCCAACAGCCAGGATCTTTTTCTCAGCCTCACTGAAGTACCCTCCCAACCCTCCCAAGGCGGTATCCCAGACAATGAAGCCATGGAAGGGACCTCTGGTGAGTGTACCTTTTGTATATATAAAACATGGTTTAAAAGCAATAGTTTTTTAATGATTAATTTGCCCTGAGGACTTGGGATGCATTCACGGCCAGTACGGCTACTGGAAAAGTCTGTTAACATGTCTGGGGATGGAGCGGAAATCCTCCAGGGACATCTCCATGAAGCTCTCCTGGAGGTACTCCAAAAGCCTTTCCACAAGGTTTCTGGGCAGTGCAGCCTTATTCCGTCCTCCATGGTAGGACACTTGACCACTCCATGCTAGTAGCAAGTAATCTGGTATCATTGCATGACAAAGCCTGGCAGCGTATGGTCCCGATGTTTGCTGGCATTCAAGCAACATCCGTCCTTTATCTCGCTGTGTTATTCTCAGGAGAGTGATATCGTTCATGGTAACCTGGTTGAAATACGGGAATTTAATTAAGGGGACAGAGGTGGCCGTTCCTACTGGGCTGTTTGCCTGTGGCTGAAAAGAAATCCTTCCCTGCAGTTAGCCAAGCGGTGGGGGGGGTGGGTGTGCGCATTGGCGCTGCGCTTTTCGCGTTTGGCTAGCAGGGCTCTTCCCTGATACCAGCCATGCGGTGGGGGGAGGGGTAAAGCGATCATCCCACAGAATTGGATATGGGGGGGGGGTTAGTTTGGTTTCTGCTGCTGCACGTTAACATTGCAGCACTCAACGGGCTTTGCTTGGTATGGGAAAGGAGGGCGCTGCTTTTATGAAGGTTGCAGAAGCCAAAAGACAATGGCTTACCATGGCCGCATGCAAGCCGAATTCTGTTGCCCGGCCCTGCGTCTGTGATCTCTAACACCAAAGCCGCAGGCACTCAATATTAAGATGCAAAATGCGACCTTGTACCGAAATCACATGTGCTATGTAATGTGAATAGTGTTGTTCACCGTGAAAGAGTATAAGCATTGTTCTGTAAAATGTATCTTTTTAAATACTTCTCTCCCTTTTTTCCCTCCCGCAGCTGCAAATTTTTCAAGCCTCCCTCCTCCGTCCCGAAGGCTATCTCAGATAAGGCGGTGGAAAAAAATGCACACGAGACGACATGTTCTCAGAAATCATGCAGTCGACCCGCGATGAAAGAGCTCATCTGAATGAGTGGAAGGACACGGTATCAAAGTACAGGAAAGCTGCCAATGAATGTGAGGACAGGAGGGACCAACGTGAGGACAGGAGGGATGAACGTGAAGAGAGGAGGGACGCTCGAGATGAGAGGTGGCGGCAGGAAGATCAGAGGAGGCAGGATGCAATGCTGGAGCTGCTGCGTGATCAAACGGACATGCTCCGGCGTTTGGTGGAGCTTCAGGAACTGCAGCAGGGTCACAGAGTGCCGCTCCAGCCCCTGTATAACCGCCCTCACCCAAACGCCCAAGAACGCGGGCTGGGGGGGGCTCCGTGCACCCTGCCACTCCACCCCAGTGGACAGCCCAAGCAAAAGGCTGTCATTATTTTGAACTTTTTGAAGTGGCCTTTTCCTCCCCTCCTCCCAAACCCCACCCGGCTACCTTGTCAGTTCTCTGCCTATGTTTATAATCAATTAATAAAGAATACATGATTTTTAAATGATAGTGACTTTATTTCTTTTGAAAGCAAGCTTTGATCAAAGGGGGAGGGCGGGTTGCTTACAGGGAATGAGTCAATCAAGGGGGTGGGTTTTCATCAACGAGAAACAAACAGAACTTTCACACCGTAGCCTGGCCAGTCATGAAACTGGTTTTCAACGCTTCTGTGATGCGCAGCGCTTCCTGGTATGCTCTTCTAATCGCCCTGGTGTCTGGGTGCGTGTAATCAGCAGCCAGGCGATTTGCCTCAACCTCCCACCCCGCCATAAAGGTCTCCCCCTTACTCTCACAGAGATTGTGGAGCACACAGCAAGCTGCAATAACAATAGGAATATTGGTTTGGCTGAGATCTGAGCGAGTCAGTAAAGTGCGCCTGCGACCCTTTCAACGTCCAAATGCACATTCTACCACCATTCTGCACTTGCTCAGCCTGTAGTTGAACTGCTCCTGACTCCTGTCCAGGCTGCCTGTGTATGGCTTCATGAGCCATGGCATTCAGGGGTAGGCTGGATCCCCAAGGAGAACTATAGGCATGTCAGTATCCCCAACGGTTATTTTCTGGTCTGGGAAGTAAATCCCTTGCTGCAGCCGTTTAAACAGATTAGTGTCCCTGAAGACGCGAGCGTCATGAACCTTTCCCAGCCATCCCATGTTGATGTTGGTGAAACGTCCCTTGTGATCCACCAGTGCTTGCAGCACCATTGAAAAGTACCTCTTGCGGTTTATGTATTAGCTGCCCTGGTGCTCCAGTGCCAAGATAGGGATATGGGTTCCATCTATCGCCCCACCACAATTAGGGAATCCCATTGCAGCAAAGTCATCTACTATGACCTGCACATTTCCCAGAGTCACTACCTTTGGTAGCAGCAGCTCAGTGATTGCTTTGGCTACTTGTATCACAGCAGCCCCCACAATAGATTTGCCCACTCCAAATTGATTCCCGACTGACCGGTAGCTGTCTGGCGTTGCAGGCTTCCACAGGGCTATCGCCACTCACTTCTCAACTGTGAGGGCTGCTCTCATCTTGGTATTCTGGCGCTTCAAGGCAGGGGAAAGCAAGTCACAAAGTTCCATGAAAGTGCCTTTACCCATGCGAAAGTTTCGCAGCCACTGGGAATCGTCCCACACCTGCAACGCTATGCGGTCCCACCAGTCTGTGCTTGTTTCCCGGGCCCAGAATCGCCGTTCCACAGCTAGAACCTGCCCCATTAACATCATGATCTCCAAAGCGCCGGGGCCCGCAGTTTGAGAGAATTCTGTGTCCATGTCCGTGTTCTCATCACTCTCATCTCCATGCTGCCATCGCTGCCTCCTCCTCGCCTGGTTTTTCAGGTTTTGGTTCAGCATAGACTGCACGATAGTGCGCGAGGTGTTTACAATGTTCATGACTGCTGTCTTGAGCTGAGCGGGCTCCATGCTTGCCCATGGTATGGCGTCTGCACAGTTCACCCAGGAAAAAAGGCGTGAAACGGTTGTCTGTCGTTGCTTTCACAGAGGGAGGGAGGGAGAGGGGGGCCTGACGACATGTACGCAGAACCACCCACAACAATGTTTTTTGCCCCATCAGGCATTGGGATTTCAACCCAGAATTCCAATGGACGGGGGAGACTGCGGGAACTATGGGATAGCTACCCACAGTGCAACACTCCGGAAGTTGACGCTAGCCTCGGTACATGGACGCGCACCGCCGAATTAATGTGCTTACTGTGGCCGCATGCACTCGACTTTATACAATCTGTTGCCAAAAATCGAATTCTGTAAAATCGGCGTAATCCCGTAGTGTAAACATACCCTTAGTGTGGCTGATCAAGGTTAATCCTGTATTCCCACCTGAAGTTTTCCTCAACTAGCCACACTGAGGTAAAGACTACAGGGCTTTGTCTCCACTAGGATTTTACATCAATAGCTATTCCATTTTACATGAGGACAGCCATCTTAGTGTAAAAACATCAACAAAAAACAACTTTTTTGCTTCCCCCACATCCCCAGTCTCTTCACCTCAGCATCACTCCCCTTGACCTCTTCTCCCCTTCAGCATCCTCTGTCCTTTTAGCTCAGGGGTGGGCAAACTTTTTGGCCTGAGTGCCACATTTGAATTCTGAAACTGTATGGAAGGCTATGTAGGGAAGGCTTTCCCTCCCCAAACAGCCTGCCCCCTGCCTCCTATCCGCCCACTTCCCACCCCCGACTGCCCCCCTCAGATCCCCCCACCCATCCAACCCCCCGCCCGGCTCCTTGTCCCCTGACGGCCCCCTCCTGGGACCCCCCACCCCTAACCGCCCCCCCGGGACCCCACCCCCTATCCAACCCCCCTGTTCCCTGATTGCCCCCACCCCTTGACAGGCCTCCTGGGACTCCCATGCCTATCCAACCGCCCCCTGTCCCATGACTGCCCTCCAGGACCCCCTGCCCCTTATCCAACCTCCCTACCCGCTCCTGGGACCCCCTGCCCCCATCCAACCACCCTGTTCCCCGTCCTCTGACTGCCTCCCAGGACCCCCCTCCCCTTATCCAACCCCCCCTCCCCGCCCCCTCCCATGACCCCCTGACCCCTATCCAACACCCCCTGTCCCTTGACTGCCCCCCAGGACCCTTTGCCCCTTATCCAATCTCCCTGCCCCCTTACCATGCCACTCAGAGCACCAGGACTGGCAGCCGTGCCGCCCAGCCAGAGCCAGCCACGCCGCCACACTGCCTGGCAGGAGCTCGCAGCCCCCCTGCCCAGAGCGCTGGTGGCACGGTAAGCTGAGGCTGTGGGTGAGGGGGGACAGCAGGGGAGGGGCCGGGGGCTAGCCTCCCTGGCCAGGAGCTCAGGGGCCGGGCAGGAGGGTCCTGTGAGTTGGATGTGGGCCATGGCCGCAATTTGCCCACCTCTGCTTTAGCTGATGCCCTCATATCTAAACCCACCACATAAATAAATAGTGGAACTGATGTGTTTGCTGCCATCACATTGTTCATTCTGCTTGTGTGTTCCACCTTTTTCTGCACCCTTTGCCTGTCTTATCTATGTTGTTCCACGGGCTAACTTTGCCTTTTGTCTTCTCCATGTGTGCCTTGAAGGAAAGAGTGCAGTCTAGCATCACTTCAAGGTAGACAGGTTTCCAGAAGTGGGCAAGTGATCCCCACATTTCAGATGATGTTGAGTTGCCTATTGGCCTCACAATTCCGAAAATGGAGGAGATTCATTTTTGTTTTTCTGGGTTTGCACAAAATTGATTCTTGGTGTAATAGACTGAGAGCCCAGACAGTGCCAGTGTTAACATAGCTTCAAGCTGGGCAAGATCTTGGCTTGGGCAGCAATGCATAGTTCATCAGCATAGATAAAACTTCTTGTGCCAAGATGGATTTGTTGATCATTCACCTAGGTGTTGAAAAGTATTGGCGAGAGTACACTCCTTTATGGTTTCAGTGAGTGCTAATTTAGATGCTACTGATGATAGTTTTGATGTGAACGTTAACTATTTCACTTCTTAGCAAAGCATGTAAGAAAGGAGGAAGTGTTATATTTATGAAGAGCTACACTTGTTTCCTAAAATGGGGAGTTGAAATGGATTGGAGATCTGCCAGTTAACTTGTGTAGGCCTCTAACATGGCTGAGATTTAGAGGGGCACAGTTGGTTTCATTTTCCTGAGGGGTTTCCCTCCGAAAAACGGGAAAAACTGGAGTATAGTTAGGGCCCTTCATTTAACAATGGCTGAAGTGTTGAATGCCTTTTTTTGTTTCAATTTCCACCAAAAAAGTTAACAGTGATCGGATGACTGACATAGTGAAACATCAGTGTAAACAGGATTGGATCTGAGGCTAAAATAGAAAAAGAACAATTTAAGAATCCCTTAGACAAGTTACATGTCTTCAAGTCAGCAGGGCCTGATGAAATGCATCCTAGAATACTTATGGAACTGGCTGAAGAGATCTCTGAGCCATTACAGCTCGTGGAGGACGAGAGGGACACTAGAGGACTGGAAAAGGGCAAATATAGTACCTATCTGTAAAAAGCGGAATAAGGACAACCTAGTGAATTATAGACCAGTCATCTTAACGTTGGTACCCGATAAGATAATGGAGCAAATAATCAATTTGTGAGCACCTAGAGGAAAATAAAGTAATAAGTAACAGTCAACATGGATTTGTCATGAACAAATCGTGTCAAACCCAACTAATGTCATTCTCTGACAGGATAGCGCCTTGTGGATGGGGGGAAGCAGTCGATATGATACATCTCAACTTTAGTAAGGCTTTTGATACTGACTCACATGAGCTCAAACAACCTAGAGAAATATAGCCTAGACTAATCTACTATAAGGTGGGTGCACAACTAGCTGGAAAAAACCCTACTCAGAGAGGAGTTATCAATGGTTCAAAATCGAGCTGGAAGAGCATATTGAGTGGGGTCCTGCAGAGATCTGTCCTGAGTCCGGTTCTATTGAATATCTTCATAAACAATATAGATAATGGCATAGAAAATACATTTATAACGTTTGCAGACGAGACCAAGCTGGGAGGGATTGCAAGCACTTTGGAGGATAGAATTATAATTCAGAGTGATCATGATAAACTGGAGAAATGGTCTGAGTTAAGCAGGATGAAATTCAGTAAGGACAAATGCAAAGTACTGCACTTAGGAAGGAATAATCCATTGCACAAATACAAAATGGGAAATGACTGTCGAGGAAGGAGTACTGCAGAAAAGGATCTGAGGGTTATAGTGGATCACAAACTGAATATGAGTCAACAATGTAAAACTGGCGCGTGCGCGCCTCCCCCCCCCCCCCCACCCAAACACCACAAAACAAAACAAACCATCATTCTGGGATGTATTAGCAGGAGTGCTGTAAGCAAGACGGGAGAAGTAATTCTTCCACTGTACTTAGCACTGATAAGGCCTCAACTGGAATACTGTGTCCAATTCTGGGCACCACACTTCGGGGAAAGATGTGGACAAATTGGAGGAAATCCAGAGGAGAGCAACAAAAGTGATTAAAGGTCTAGAAAACATGACCTACAAGGAAAGATGGGGGGGAAAATGGGTTTATTTAGTCTGGAGAAGAGAAGGCTGAGGAGGGACATAAGACTTCAAGTACGTAAAAGGTTGTTATAAAGAGCAGGGTGACAAATTGTTCTCCTTAACCACTGAGGACAGGACAAGATGTAATGGGCTTAAATTGTAGCAGGGGAGATTTATGTTAGACATCAGGAAAAATGTCCCAACTGTCAGGGTAGTTAAGCACTGGAACAAATTACCTAGGGAGGTTGTGGAATCTCCATCTTTGGAGGTTTTTAAGAGCAGGTTAGACAGACACCTGTCAGGGATGGTCTAGATAATATTTAATCCTGCCTTGAGTGTATGGGACTGGACTAGAAGACGTCACAAGGTCCCTTTCAGTCCTATGATTCTATGATTATTGATATTTACTGATTTTCCCCTTAGCCCTTCAATCCAGAAAGTTAAATAAAAATCACAGGCCCATCCATTTCTTTTGCACAGTGGGGAGGGAGCAAGACAGTCAGGGAGCCAGATTCTGGCAACTAAGACTGCCCAACTGCTGCAAGAAGTGGAAGGCTGCACCCCATCAGCAGTGACTTCCCATGGCAGACAGAGCCCCCTCCTGACCTCAGCCCTTTTAATGCAGGAGTGGATGGGGCCACTCTGAAGGACTTGGATCAGGAAGGGACTCTGTTTGGCAGGGGAAGTGGACAGGGCTCTATGGGGTGGTCTCAGCTGCCAGGAATAGGCCCCTGGCCCAACTTGTTACCCTACTGCGCAGCTACAGCAACCCCCAACCTGCAGTTACCCTTCTCTGCAAGCAGGAGCTGAAGGCACAGAGCCCCAGGGAACAGAGCCCTGTCCTTTTCCCCTGCTGGACTGAGCCTGCACAGGGGAAGCAGGCAGGGCTGCACTAAAGGGCCAGCAGGGTCAGGAGGGGGCTCTGTCTAACAACGGTTCCAGTGCTCAGTGGCTGCAGCTTTCCACTCCCCTCCTGACTGGCCTTTTAGCATGGCCCCATCCGCTTTCTCTGAACAGTGGCGGAGAGAGATGGGAAGGAGTTGTGTCCTGGCAGCTGAGACCAGCGAGCTGCTGCAGGGAGCGGAAGACTTCCTCGGCTGCCAGCTGGTTATTACACTTCCACACCCACTGCCCTTTGTTTTTGCTTTTTACCAATTTTCTCCCATTTTTAAATTTTTTAAATAAAAACCCACCAGTTCCTGGGAAATTTTAAACAAAAACTGAAAAGGAAGGGCCTTAAGTATAGTAAGTTTCAACTCCTTCCCCCGGCCGGTTAGTTTCTCTTTTGCTGCTGTTAAATCCTTACAAACATCAAAAGGAATGCAGAGAAACCCTTATAAAAATTACAGGAATTTCAAAAATTCCTTTTTAAAGGCAACTCAATAAACTGGTTTGTTTATTTAAATTAGTCAATTTAAAAATAATCAGTTTGACAGTGGTCCTTTGAAATAACATAAGTGATCTGACTTGGATATTCATAAACAAAAAATGTAGGTTTACTGTGCTGTTTATACTTTTAGTCTTTTTAAAAGGTATGAGTTAGGACCAGAATGTCAACAGCAGCACATTTTTATCACTGATTATCAGTTCTCTAGCTTTTGTACATCTTACTCACTCTTTTAATGTTTCTTTAATGTAGTTACTTGTCATTTCCTGTAAATAAAATAGCATATGAGCAGTTGCATGTGGTGTGGAAAATGATTCAAGCTGGGTGGCCCCTTAAACTGATGACATGGTAGATCATTTGGATGAAAGCTAGCAGTTTCCTTGGAGAAAGCATGATTCTTATGGTCTTAATTTGCTAAACCTAATGGAACAAAGACTAACTTCCTTGATGCCAGAGATGTTTCAACTTGGAATCCATTCTCCACCTCCTCCTCACACTGTCCACAGCGCACTGGGAAGCTCCACCCTTACTATACTTCTAGCAATGGTAGCTAGATAGAGCATAAAATGTATTTTCTCAGTGACGACTCCTCTTGCTCCTGGAGTGAAGCTTTTCCTATTGGTTCCCAGTCATGTGAGTAATAATCACATGGAATGACTTGTGCTGGGAGTGGAATTCTAAGACTGCTTGTGTCTAGCAGTTCGTTTTGCTTGCTGTTGAGCACAGTATGATCCTGGGAACGGTTCTACTACAGTCCAGCAGTTATGGCAAAGAGGAGAACCTGCTTTGCTGTCTCTGCAATGAAGCCTCTGATTCTGGTTTATCTGATTTCACAGGTATGGTGCATGGAAATGCTGCACAGCACCCCTTCATGCCTATGTTGCTAGGTACACTGAATAGAGGACTTGAAAGGAAACAAAAGTCTCTTTCTTCCTTGTAGTACAAGATCAGTTATAGGAAGCCTGAGGATTTCCGTTTTTGTAAAGTTTTTTTAGAGGATCATTAAAACTTGTCATATTGAACAGTTATACAGATTTTATTTCAGAGGAGGAGAGACCTTTAGTGTTTGGTCTGATTCTAAAATATCAGGTTTAGGACTTTCTTTTAACTTTCTGTTCAGTCTTGTGCCGGACGAGAAGTAACAGTAGCATGGGGAAAAAGTACCTTGCAAATTGGCTGAACGGGAAAGTGAGTGTGCCAGGAAGGGAGTAAATTCTGTAGTGGGAACAAAGAACAGGAAGAGGAAAGGGATGGATGAGACACAACCTTTTTCCTTGATCAAAAATGATGTAATTAATGTGTAAGAGAAGTGATTTTCTAGATTGTAAATCTTCACTCTGGGGGAGACTAATGCAGTAGTACCATAACAATTATTTTATGATGCAGCTTAAAATTAAAAGGATCTAGAGTTTAAAAACTAGAGGTTTCTAGTTTGGTGCCCTACCGTGGATCTAAATGTAGGGCTTATGAAGTATTCACTCTACGGGGTGGTTATACATAAATGTCATTGTTTCCTTGATGAGTTAGACAATCAACATACGTAAATATAGCTTTTTCCATCTAGCAATTTTTTTCTTTTTTCCTGCCCCTTATTCCTCCCAAAAATAAGGCTCCTGTGTGCCAAAATCACTTTTGAAAATGGGGTTAAGTCTCATAAGTCCCTCAGGTGCTTTTGAATATTTTACCCCTAACGTCACTGACTGTTGAGAGTTACTCTTCAAATGTCAAACCATTTACTTTAGTTTTGCTTTTTTTGGTATAATACTTCTCTTATGAACATGCACAGACCTCCTAAGCATTCAAAAGGAAGTAGTGGTAGTCCCACATCTGCTTTGAATTCCTATTGGCGACTCAGTGTAGTACCACAAATGGTTTAATGTGGGTAGTGTTGCTCAAGGCTATGGAATCAGCAGCAGGTGGCATACCTACTGCCGCCTTTGGTCTGGGCTTTCCCCTCTGGTTACAGTATCCTCTGCTGAGCTGCATGTGGGCAGGCTAGAAGATCTTGACTGGTTGTGGTGCTTGATTCAGCAGCATTACTAACTGAATTGATATTCTGCTTCTGCTATGAAGTTAACAACTAGATTCATAGTAACTGATTATACATCTGCTATAGCCGTACCTTAAGTATGGGCTGGGTGCTCATTGCATTAGCCACCATGGCTTGAATTGAAATACTTGTATTTTTTATCTAAAACTATATTTGATTGTAAAAGAAAACCGTGTGTGTACTTTTTTTAAAATCTCTGACTTTAAAGCAAATGCATAATTGAAACCAGGAAGACATTTGCACCCTGGTTAATGTAAACTTGAGGCCAAAAGTACAAATGTCTTTAAAGAGAGTAAAAAGAACAGGAGTACTTGTGGCACCTTAGAGACTAACAAATTTGTTAGTCTCTAAGGTGCCACAAGTACTCCTGTTCTTTTAACTTTAACAGACTAACACAGCTGCTACTCTGAAACCTTTAAAGAGAGTGCAAGCTCTCGTCACACACTTGCAGCATTTCTGCTCCTTTAAGGGAGGAGGACAGTCTGGTTTCTAAAGTAGAGAGCGCTGGGAGTCAGGAGACTTCCTTTGTCTCAGGCTTGGTGTGTGACCTTGCCCAAGGCACTGAAAGACTTGGAATGGCTTTGATGGAAGGCACTACAAAAGTGTAAAGAATGTATTATTTAATTACTATTTATTTTTGCTCCATAAAGACAGCTGCTTCTAGGAATTGGTGCTCCTATCTGTTGCCACTAAAACAGTTCAGTGCTAATTATTTGACATGTGGATATACATGCCCAGCTAGAAGAAGCTGTGCTGGGATACGGGCACTTGTGCTATAATTTATCCACTGGGATTTTCTCATGTTGTCTTGTGATACCAGTGTAGTACTTTAGTATTCTCTAAAACCAATTGGTATTGATAAGATGACAGCAATCCATGTACAAAAACTGTTGCGCATACCTGCAGTAAAACATTAGGAATGAAAATATCACTAGCTTAATACCTAGCTGCAGGTTTATTTGTTGCTAGTTGAGCTTATAACTTTGAGCCCGATGAGCTCTGCTGGTGCATGTGATAACTTTTTGGTTAGGCCTGGAATGTAGGTTATTCACCATACACAAGATCAGCAGGTTATGCTGGCAAATCACATAACTTCTGTGAGACCTCAAATACAGATCTAGTCACTCCAGACACAAGTTTACAGTCCCCCTGAGAAGCACGTTTGTGATTTCATGATAGTTATAAACTCTGCCAGCATAACCAACAGAGTATGAGTGCTGCTAAGTGCTATTCATGAGTGCTGCTAAGAAAAACGTTTGATAAATTAACAATCCCAACCTGTTCTGTCATGTTTGTTACAGTAGCATGAAAATGTAGGGGTCGGGGGAGGGGAGAAGGAGTAAAGTGGAAAAATGGAATGGATATCGCAGGAAAATCCCTAAATTTTGGTTTCCTGGCACTGAGTCTTGGCCTCTTCTGAATCCATGCCAAATGTTTGCCTGCTGCTTGGACCAAGCCCAGGTCCGCCCTTCCCTGTTGGTTTCTCACTGGCTTCCCCTTGTCCCCATCCTGTATCACATTTAAGCTCTCTGTCCCTTTTCAAGGCTCTGCGCAGACTAGCTTCTGCTTTTGGGTGTGTCTCACTCTTTTTGCTGCCTCATTCTTCCCATGTTACTCAGTTAACTGTCTCCTTCATGCCTTATTCCATCCTGTCTCTGAATCCCTAACACACTAATTTAAAAAGAAAAAATCAAAATTGTTGAAAATCCAGAGGTGGATAAGGAACTGGTTAAAGGGGAGACTGCAGCGGGTAGTACTGAAAGGTGAACTGTCAGATTGGAGGGAGGTCACCAGTGGGGTTCCTCGAGGTTCAGTTCTGGGTCCGATTTTATTTAATCTATTCATTACTGACCTCGGAACCAAATGTAGGAGTGGGCTGATAAAGTTTGCGGATGACACAAAGTTGGGAGGCATTGCCAACTCGGAGAAGGATCGGGATATTCTGCAGGGAGACTTGGATGACCTTGTAAATTGGAGTAATAGTAATAGGATGAGATTTAATAGTGAGAAGTGTAAGGTGATGCATTTAGGGATGACTAATAAGAATTTCAGTTATAAGCTAGGGACACATAGGTTAGAAGTGACTGAGGAGGAGAAGGACCTCGGAGTCCTGGTTGATCGCAGGATGACTATGAGTCGGCAATGTGACGTGGCTTTGAAAAAAGCTAATGCGATCTTGGGATGCATAAGGCGAGGTATTTCTAGTAGGGACAGGGAGGTGCTGCTTCCGTTATACAAGGCGCTGGTGAGACCTCACTTGGAGTACTGTGTGCAGTTCTGGTCTCCTATGTTTAAAAGGGATGAACTGAAACTGGAACGGGTACAGAGAAGGGCAACTAGGATGATCCGAGGAATGGAAAACCTTTCCTATGAAAGGAGACTCGAGGAGCTTGGTTTGTTTAGCCTAACCAAAAGAAGGCTGAGGGGGGATATGATTGCTCTCTTTAAATATATCAAAGGGATAAATACCAGGGAGGGAGAGGAATTATTTCAGCTCAGTGCTAATGTGGACACGAGAACAAATGGATATAAACTGGCCGTGGGGAAATTTAGGCTTGAAATTAGACGAAGGTTTCTAACCGTCAGAGGGGTGAAATTTTGGAACAGCCTTCCGAGGGAAACGGTGGGGGCGAAAGACCTCTCTGGCTTCAAGATTAGGCTAGATAAGTTTATGGAGGGAATGGTTTGATGGGATTACGTGATTCTAATCAATAAGGCAATAACGGCCATCGCTGGTAAAATGAGGGTCTGGCTAGAGAATCTTGCCTGTATGCTCGGGGTTCTGCTGATCGCCATATTTGGGGTCGGGAAGGAATTTTCCTCCAGGGTAGATTGGCAGTGGCCCTGGAGGTTTTTCGCCTTCCTCCGCAGCATAGGGCAGGGGTCGCAAGCTGGAAGATTCTCTGCGACTTGAAGTCTTTAGATCACGATCTGGAGACTTCAACAGCAGAGTTAAGGGAAAGTGGGGGGGTCAGCTTTTGTGGCCTGCATCATGCGGGGGGTCAGACTTGATGACCATATTGGTCCCTTCTGACCTTAAAGTCTATGAGTCTAAATGCTACTGTAGTCCCAAGCTTGTCTCTGGGAATATTTGTATCATTTTAAGCTTCATAAAGCGGTTGATCTTCATGGAGACATGCCATTTGATGTCAGTATTAATTAATGTTTCTGGCCACTCTTTCCAGTTCAGCTTCCCTAAAGAGGAGGGAAAAAATGTGTAAAATGATCATATGAAACATTTATTTCTCATCAATCTTACCCTCACTTCATCTTTAGAAACTTGTATGTTCCTTTCTCTTGTGGAAAAACTTTCAAAAGGTAGGGATGAGTTTGAAGAAGGGCTGATGAAATTCAGTTTCAACACAAGTTACTATATATTTTCATATTTGTTTATAACAACCTCGATATCCTCTGGTCACACAGGCTGTTTTTCTGATGCCTGGATTGATATACAACATCCATTCTTGAAAAATCCATACTTCCTGTTCTATGCAGTGCTCACAAAGTTGCAGCAACAGCAACACTGTTGTGTGTGAGTTGGATTTTGACATTCACAGCTGTTGTACATAGAGTAAATTCCCTCCTCTCACTTTTTTTGTCCAGAGGCCCTTCACCGCCCCTATGGTTGTGATGTTGAACCCCAGGCACTGAATGAAGCCATCAGGTGGAGCTCTAAGGAGAACCTGCTTGGAACCACTGAGAGCGATCCCAATCTTTTTGTTGCACTTTATGATTTTGTAGCAAGCGGCGACAACACACTCAGCATCACCAAAGGTAAGGCGTGCTGTACCCTTTCAACATCTTCATGTGGCTCCAGTTTGTTCTCATCAAGGTGTTGATTCACAGACCTGTGATAGCTGAGATGGTAGCACGTACCTGTCCAAACAGCCCTAAATTAGAGGGAAAGCATGACTCACATGGATTGTTGTTTCTCTGCTGCTCTACAAGGGGAAAGGTATTTCACACTAAGGCTGTGTCTACACTTAAGCCACTGCCAACGGCACAGTTGCAACACTGCAGCTATGCCACTGTAGCACTTCGGTGTAGAACTCACTACAGCAACAGGAGGGGTTCTCCCATCACTGTAGTTAATCCAACTCCCTGAGAGGCGGTAGATAGAAGAATTCTTCCACTGACATATCAATTTAGCACTGTCTATGCTGGGGGTTAGGCTGCCACTTAGGGATGTGGATTTTTCACACCCCTGAGTAATGTAGCTGGGTGAACCTAACTTTATAGTGTAGACCTGGCATAAGATGGCAGCATTAACGTCTCCCTGCAGAACTATCGGTAGCTTCCTTCAGTGCTAAAGCTGTGGGTTTAACAATGAGAAAAGAATATACTAGAATCACTTGTCACTTCATTCCATCAGAGAGAGTGGAAGAAGTGAATGTAGCTGAAGTAGATTATGGTCTTTCATGAACTGCTGATAGGTAGATTGGTGCCTTGCTGGTAGGTGTTTTTTCTTTGACTTATGTAACAGGGACCCCTGCTGGAGAAATAACTTATTGCAGAGATTACTATCTGTAGATAGGTTTCAGAGTAGCAGTCGTGTTAGTCTGTATCCGCAAAAAGAACAGGAGTACTTGTGGCACCTTAAAGACTAACATTTATTTGAGCATAAGCTTTCGTGGGCTAAAACCCACTTCATCGGATGCATGCAGTGGAATCACTCTCGTTATAGTGTGTATGGTAACACCCATTGTTTCATGTTCTGTGTGTGTGTGTGTGTGTGTGTGTGTGTGTGTATATCTCTTCCTACTATATTTTCCACTGCATGCATCCGATGAAGTGGGTTTTAGCCCATGAAAGTTTATGCTCAAATAAATTTGTTAGTCTCTAAGGTGCCACAAGTACTCCTGTTCTTTTTATCTGTAGATAGTACTCAGTTGGTGATCCAATGAGCATAATTATTACCATCCTAATACTCCAAAATCACCTGTGCTTAACCTTCCCATTGCAGTGTGAGACGTTTGATAATTTTTCTTCAGAAATAAGTAAACTCTCGGGTTAGGCCTATAGCACTGGTTTTCACTGCTAGTATCACTGCATGTCCTTCAGCCTTAGACAGGGCGTTGATTGAAGGGCAGTTAGCATAAGCCTGGGTGGTGCTGGGCATTAGTGACCAAACTAACTTGGCAGGTGGGAAGTTGATCCCGCACCTGCTCTGAAACTGTCAGCTTTCAAAACACTAGTTCTTCCCTGCTCCGGTCAGCAGCTGCTGATTTTACCAGTATCTCCATCCTCACAGAAAACTAATCCCAGCACCACTGCTGTCAACATGCACACAGATATTTTGGGAAAGTTCGGAGCTATTCTCTACATTGGGTGGCTGGCACAGAGGGCAGGTAACTGAACAGCCTGAGGAGCACTGCGTGGTAGGACTGTGATACTAGTACTGAGATCTAGAATCTCATGGTCCTGCTGTGGTAATATGTGCAGGCTTCTTTATCTGTCTGTAGTGACACTTCTCAACTTTATCGCCCATATACAGATTTCACTGTCCTGCTGCCTCAACTCAATGGAAATCAAAGGCTTCTTTAAATATACCAAGGAAAATATCAGCTTGGAGGTTTCTTAGCACTATTGTCAATGGATGCCAGAAAAATGTATCTTGCTGTACAACGATTTTTAAAGGGGTTGGTTTTAAGTACTCCAACCTGGAATGGGTCCTCAACCTCTTAGGAAAGAGTCAGCTCCCTGCTCCAGAAATCTAAACCAGAGGAAGCACTGGAACTGGTTGACACATGTGGAAATGTGGTTGCCTGTTAGTAAGTTTTAGCTGAGTATCCAAACTGGAGTAACTAGGGAATAGTGTCTTAGCTGTTCAGCTCCTCAAATTTGGAGGTTGTCAAAACTCTCTCTCCCCCCCCCCCCCCCCCCCCCACGGCTCCTAAATCTAGGTTAAAAGCTCATGTGAGTCCACTTTCTGAATTTTACTTATTATCTACTTAATTACGTGAAGCAGCTTGGGAATGTTGTATTAAAGGGTCTTTGCCAAAGACTTGTATTCTCTAGCTGCAAAGGCAGGCTTAGTTAACTAGTAGTATGTGTACTCAAAGAAGACTGACCTGATTTCAACTTGATTTCTCTTCTCCCCCCCCACCCCCTTGTCCCCATCTTCAGGTGAGAAGCTACGAGTCCTGGGTTACAACCAGAATGGTGAATGGAGTGAGGTATGTTCTAAGAATGGGCAGGGATGGGTGCCAAGCAACTATATCACGCCAGTGAACAGCCTGGAGAAGCATTCCTGGTATCATGGGCCCGTGTCACGCAGTGCAGCAGAGTATCTGCTGAGCAGTCTAATCAATGGCAGCTTCCTGGTTCGTGAAAGTGAGAGCAGCCCAGGGCAGCTGTCCATCTCCCTCCGGTACGAGGGGCGTGTTTACCACTACAGGATCAATACCACCGCAGATGGAAAGGTAAGGCCTGCTCCAAGGAACACAATGGGAAGAGAAAATAGGGGATATCTCGATTATCTTGTCTTGTACAAGTGAAAGGTGGAAAAAAAGGGAACGTCTGTCCACGCTATATTCCCTAATCCAAGAAATAACACTTTTTGGAAGAAATCTCGAGAATGCTGTTAATTGTCCTTGTTGAGTGGGTGACTGGAGAGCAGAATAGTGGTGGTTTGATGTAGTTACAGATCTATTTCAATTGGCCCTGGCAGGAACAGTCTGTATGTGAGAATAAGCAAGACTTTGCTAAACCAACAGTTGTTTGTCTTTGGCACAATTAGGGTGTGGTGCATCATATCTGGGGGAGATTCCACTGGTCCTAAGGAGGTTGGAGACTGCACTTTACAATAGTTTTAATTTTAAAATTATGGAAAGCATAGGGGAGGTCATCAGACAAGCCGATCACTTCAGCAGCTGTACTTTCCCAACCTGCCTCTTACTGCAGATGTAAACCCTATGTATTGGCCTGTTCTATTTTCCTATCAAACTGAGAGCAAATTTATTTATGAATTCCCTTCATATTTATTTTAATGTTTTTACTGTCCAGTCTTCCACGATCACTGAAATATTTCAGATATCTACATAGTTAAATGGATCCTTGATCCTTTCTCATCAGGTGTATGTGACAGCCGAAAGCCGCTTCAACACATTAGCAGAGCTAGTTCACCATCATTCTACAGTGGCAGATGGACTGGTGACAACCTTGCATTACCCAGCACCCAAGTGCAATAAGCCCACAGTCTATGGAGTGTCCCCCATCCATGACAAGTGGGAGATGGAACGAACGGATATCACCATGAAGCACAAACTTGGGGGAGGGCAGTATGGTGAAGTGTACGTTGGTGTCTGGAAGAAATACAATCTCACGGTTGCTGTGAAAACACTAAAGGTGGGTTTTAAGACCACTGTGCACTCATTGTTTCATTAGAAGTGCATGTTTAGCCAACAGAAGAGTGCAGTGTTTGCTCTTACTTCTGGAATGTTTTGCACCTGCTAATGCCAAACGCATCAGGAAATTGAGTGGGGAAACCCTAACTCTTATGCTGACTATACAGTAGCCTGCAGGGAAGAAAGGTTAGCAACAACAAACTTTAAGCTCCGTGTGTGGCTTAAAAGCAGTTAGAATTCCCTAGTCAAGTCTATTCTCCATGGAGACTGAGTGTCCAAGGCAGGGCTATTGTAACAGCCACCTGGAAGAAGAAAACGGGTTATGGAGGCTTCTCAGAGAACTAGGGGTCAGGAAAACTTCTCCACCCCACTCCTGCCTCTGGGAAACTTCAGAACCCTCTCCCCCTACACACCCGTCATTTAAGTTCCAACATTGTGTAGTCTGATTCTTTAGTGGTTATTGACTTCCAATTAACACTCATTTAAAGAGCTGGGGGATTGTAAGATTCTAGTCCCAGAAGCACGCAAAACAGAAACAAGGTTATTGAGTTCAATATCTGGTTGGGAACCCTGATATGCACAATAAAGGCACTCATGCTGAGGGCAAAGCAGAGCTTTCACCACTTGTATTAGCACAATTAGTAAAGAGACAAAAGCTCCAAACCACATACAAAGATAATAGTACTACAAAGTTAATGTTATATCTTGTACCATTCCTTGTATATATTCCCACACACTTCTTTGGGGATCTGGCAATGAAAGACAAAAAACCTGCTCTGTCCTTGGCATGTCAAGCAAATCCAATGGTCCAGGTCAACCGATGATGACGACACACATACCCCCTTACGTTGTGGTCTGCCCTGTTATAGGGCCTAGGACCTGTCATAAATATTCATTTGAGTGCCCAGCCTCCCATGTCCATATTTAACTTCCTTACCCTACGGGTGCCTTTTATCCTATAGCAGGGGTCAGCAACCTTTCAGAAGTGGTTTTCCGAGTCTTCATCTTCATTTATTCACTCTGATTTAAGGTTTCGGTGCCAGTAATACATTTTAACGTTTTTAGAAGGTCTCTTTCTATAAGTCTATAATATATAACTAAACTATTGTTGTATGTAAAGTAAATAAGGTTTTTAAAAAATTAAGAAGCTTCATTTAAAATTAAATTAAAATGCAGAGCCCCCCAGACCGGTGGCCAGGACCCGGGCAGTGTGAGTGCCATAGGTTGCCTACCCCTGTCCTATAGGTTTGTATACATATGATTTTAATTTTACCATATGCATCAATTTGTTGCCAAGGCAAGTTTGTAGCTAAGCATCTGCAATGATCCATTGTAAGATATCCAAACTTAGTATCAGTTCAGTGTTCCTGCGGTTACCTGGTATTGTTATGCACAAACTCTCCCTCCTCCTCCTTCCCCCAAACATGCTATTCCCAGTTCTGCAAAACACAGAATAATTGTCAGGCCATTTTTCTATGCCAGAGGTCATAGGCCTCAAAGCCTTATGGTAACTTATGCCATATGCTAACTGCGTAAGATAATATCTTAGAGGATACAGGCCTATAGGTTCCTTGTGTTACTGCTAAGTAAAATAAAATGCTAAAGCTAGCTCTATAGTCTACAACTGTAGCTGTCATCTTCCCAGGTGAGAACACTTTGGCAGGATTCCCTTGTATAACCCATCAAAACTACTCCTTAGTCAGAAGGATTGCTAATAATTGACCTCAGGCCCTCTTTCCCTCCAGAGACTTGAGCTCCTTAGCCTTTTTAGACTTGATGGACTAAAGAGCAAGAAATCACAAATTATGCTTAAAGCTCCCAAGTGTCAGTGTAGATCAGTCACTAGGCTGATAAAGTTGCTTAACCATACTGCAGATGTCCAGTCAGCTGGGCCAGAGGTTATGGAGTCCTTTGATGTTGTTTTGTTCAAAGCCTGAGAAGCAGCATCTATGTTGGTCAGTCGTGGGTGGGGAAGAAATGGACATGCTTTTTTGCAAACACTAGTGCATTAATGAAACCAGAAATGAGAAACAGATGTAAAAGAATTTATCTCCAGTTCCTGTGTTGGAACAGTACAGTGTTAAAACAGACCTTAAAGTCATTAAGAGGGGTTTGCCTGTTTTCTTTTGTCCCATTTTTCCAGGAAGATACCATGGAAGTGGAGGAGTTCTTGAAAGAAGCTGCTGTGATGAAGGAAATCAAGCACCCAAATCTAGTGCAATTATTAGGTGAGTGAAGGAGTTTGATCTCTCTTTCTGTGCTTACTGTCTTAATTTCTATTTAAACTGAATCTTTGTTTAAAAACAGTGCAGGGCTGCCCAGAGGATTCAGGGGGCCTGGGGTCTTCGGCGGCAGGGGGCCCCCGCCGCCGAATTGCCGCCGAAGACCCGGCACTTCGGCAGTGGGTCCTGGGGCGGAAGGACCCCCCGCCGCGGGTCTTCAGGGCACTTCGGTGGCGGGTCCCGGAGCAGAAGGACCCCCTGCCGCCGAATTGCCGCCGAAGACCCAGAGCGGAAGAAGCTCCGGGGGCCCGGGCCCCACGAGAGTTTTCCGGGCCCCCCAGAGCGAATGAAGGACCCTGCTCCAGGGACCCCGAAAAACTCTTGTGGGGGCCCCTGCGGGGCCTGGGGCAAATTGCCCCACTTGCCCCCCCCCCAGGCGGCCCTGGAACAGTGACAGCTGTCATATTATTGACCTGCTTTAGTCTATGCACTATTCTTGCAAAGTTGGGGTCTAGTCTGGGTTTAAGCTAACAGTACGCGCCAAAGTGTACACCAGTGGCAGTGGCATTCAAACTTGGCCTAATTGAAGGCCATTTTGACAACTTGCCTGGAGCTACGGGACACCCCAAATTTTAATCCAATACTTAATAGAGAACTGTGACATCTATTGACAGAGTCCAGCAGGCAATGCTACCTGGGTGCTTGGATCAAACTGCATACTCAGATCTGTCCGCTTCTTTAGATGGTGCCTATATTTAGACAGCATTGGTTTATGCTGTGGTACTCTGAGTTGCATTTGACCTAAGGATGACGTTTAGGCCTCTCTGGGTTTATAGTGTCCTCACCTTTGTGGTCTGTGTACTCGTGGGGCACTAGACTGAAGTCCAAGTGCTTTAGCCATATAAGATATGTTTGATAACATACATTCCGAAGTTGGAGTTTTCTGTTCTGCGCGCGCGCGCACACACACACACACACGCACTAGTGAAACTTGACCATGCATTATACAACTCTACATCTTTAGCATCCAGTCAAATTACACCTTGACCACAGCCATGTTAATGGACAGACTACTTTTTGGGTCTGTCAGATCAGCCTTACAAAATGTTACTTACCTGGACTGAAGTTTTTTTTATTAGTGCGATAGCCAAAAATACAGAGACAGTTAAAGTAATACAGTTATCACTGCACTGAGGGAGATGATGTCATATCTAAAAGCACATATGATACTCTCATTCACACATGACACTGTCATTTATAGTCTTTGCCCAGTTACTTATATGAACAGAAAGACATTTATTGAAAAAAGCCCCACTGAATAGATTAAATATATGTATAACTAATAACAATACAAAGCAACCAAATCTCTATAACAATTAGATAACTGCAGTGGGGAGGCAAAATGAAGAGATAAGCCCATATTGAAGCAACACGTGAGTGGAAGAAATATGCAGGCTTTGCAGCTTGGCCATACCCAAGTTTTCCCACTGGAATGTGTATGGTAGGGTGATTACTGCTACATAGTCAGCATAGCTGTTAATTCTGTATGTGGAAAGATTCTCTATAGACATTAGATCCCAAATCTTCACTAGTGTATAGTCCCATCTGCTGCCGCACTTGGACTGTCACTACTTTTGGGAGCCAAGCTGTCAGCTAAGAGTAGGGCGAAAGGAAATAATGCTGGGAATGTGAAGAACTCCAGTAACGTCAATCACTCTGCACCCATTATCAAGTAGACACAGAAGATGTCTCTGCCCAGCCCTGTCTGGTAGCCGGAGGAGAGCACAATGTAAAGAGACTTGTGTTCAAGATATATATCCGTGCTTTTGGAGTACCTCTTCTGATCCATCATGTGGGAGTATGCTGTTTGTCAGTGTGAGAGAGCCAGAATGATTAGCCGTAAAAGGGAGCTACAAAGGGGGTGAGACCTATTTAAAGAATTGACACTAATATCATGTTTCCCTCTACCACCAATACATGTTTTGCACACAGCTGCAATAAATGTGCAAGTTGTCAAAGGAATGTGTGTGAATGAGTCCTGATCTACAAGCAGGCTGCATGGTATTGATAGTTTACCAAGCTGTCATACATGGGAGTTTTCACATACTTAAGTGACATTCCAACTTGTAGATCCACCCAGCTGATTCTTACCTGGTAATGACCAGCTTTAGTGGGAATTCTAATTGGCCTCATGAGTTTGAGGGTGAGAAAAAGATCAAATTCTTAGGGTTCAAAACATCTCTTCTTCCACTCTGCACCCATGCATCACTGTGAGACTGCTCTCTTATGCATATTCCATTGGATTATTAGAACTTTGGTATTAATTACCCCATATGTAGAGTGGCACTGAATGTGCACTTGGCCTCCTGTATCTCGGTTTGTGCTAGGCCACACTGAAGTTGTTCCTGGAAAATAAAACAGATTCAACTTTGAGTACAACAAATGGGATAGGAGTACATTACTTTGGCAGAAAATGCTGTAAATGGATTTCAGATCCTTCAAGAGTACTGGTAAACTAGGGCTGAGATAATTACTTAAATGTTAACTTTGTCTCTTTCACGGCCAGGTGTATGCACCCTGGAGCCACCCTTTTACATTGTGACGGAATATATGCCATATGGGAACCTGCTGGACTACCTACGAGAATGCAACCGGGAGGAGGTGAGCGCAGTCGTGCTGCTCTACATGGCCACTCAGATCTCCTCTGCTATGGAGTACTTGGAGAAGAAGAATTTCATCCACAGGTGGGTGACATGCCACTATGCTGTGTCGCAAACCCACATGGCAGTGAAAGGGGATGAGACATTGCCCTATCGTTCAGAATGAGACCTTTTGCAGTTTTCATGGGCTTGGAAGTGGGATTTCAAGAAAGGTCACCTACAAGCTCTTTGAAGGAAATGGGGAGCCAGAGTTACCTGTTCGAATCTGGTCTAGTTCAGTAATGAAAGGGCCTGTGTGTCATGAGCTGATTTTATCCCATTCCCAATGGGCATGTATCCATCATCACAATAGCCATTGTTGTTGGCAGTCTTAATAGAGGCCCAACAAAGAATGAACCGTGGACACTGAGCTGTCTTATCATTCCTAGTGGTGATCCCTTTAGTTGGAAGCTTACATTGTCTTTGCCTGTTCTGTGCAGAGAGACCTTCCTCCTTCGGGCTGATCAGTTTCACATCTCTCAGTTACTAAATTCATTTAAAAATACTCTATCCTTTTTTAAATGTAGGGGCATAATGACAGCTCAGCAGAAGGGTTAGGCAAAAATACATTTGCTCCCACTCATCCTGGTGTGGATGAGAGCGAATAATTGATACTAGAGGCCCTTTCAGCATCAGTCTCAGGGCTCATCCTTCATGGTAAGAAGTGCATATATATTGGACACTTATTTTTATTTAAAATAATAATTTGCTTCTGTGCCCAGGCCTTTGAGTAAGCACATAGTACTATTGCTGTTACCCTATCCTTTGCCCTCACGCCTACCCCTCCCTATTGTTTGATTACCTCTTTAATTCATCCCTTCATAAATTATATTGCAAGCTCTCGGAGACAGGGTCCATGGCCTGTATTGTGCATTGTACCTTGCACATTTTTGAGTGCTTGTCATCGTGCCTCTCACCTCCAGAGCACCTTCCCATGTCTGGGTGCAGTGTTACAGGGTGTTTTTCAATATAGCACCCCCTGTAGTCATTCTGGGGGTGCCACAACAGTCTGTCATTGTATGGGGCCTAGCCGTCCAGGGTTAACACAAAAGTCCCAAAGAGGAAACCCCCAAGTCTAGTGGCTTTTGAGCCCAGTCCTCACCCTTAGTCTGGGAGCTGTGATACTTGGCCTCTTCTCCTTCTGATTCCCATGTCTTCCCTCTTCGTCTGGGAAAGAGTAGGGGAACCTAGGACCACCCTCACCTCTGGGTTGGGGCCAAGGACAATTCCTTCAATCCCTTCAACATTTTCCCGGGACTGCTCCTACCTTTTGCCCAGCTTGTCAAAATCTTCTCTCAGGAGTCTGCTATCACTGCCTGGAATCATAGAATCATAGGACTGAAAGGGACCTTGAGAAGTCTTCTAGTCCAGTCCCATACACTCAAGGCAGGACTAAGTATTATCTACACCATCCCTGACAAGTGTTTGTCTAACCTGCTCTTAAAAATCTCTAATGATGGAGATTCCACAACCTCCATAGGCAATCTATTCCAGTGCTTAACCACCCTGGCAGGAAGTTTTTCCTAATGTCCAACATAAACCACTCTTCCTATTCTATCCTCAGAGGTTAACTAGAACAATTTTTCTTTCTCCTCCTTGTAACAATCTTTTATGTACTTGAAAACTGTTACCATGTCCCCCCTCAGTCTTCTCTTCTCCAGATTAAACAAACCCAGTTTTTTCAGTCTTCCCTCATGGGTCATGTTTTCTAGACCTTTAATCATTTTTGTTGCTTTCCTCTGGACTTTCTCCAATTTGTCCACATCTTACCTGAAATACAGTGTCCAGAACTGGACACAATACTCCAGTTGAGGCCTAATCAGTGTGGAATAGTGGTTCTTCATCACTTCTTCTTTGGCAGCTACAAGGGTACCCCTTGAAGCTGCTCCCAGCCCCTCACAGCAGCTAGGCTGTGACAAGTAACTCCTTTATCTTTTGCCTGGAACTAGTCAGTCTTTCCCTCCTCCAAGCAGGAATTTCCCCCTCAGCCCTGTCTCCAGAGCTAGGATAATGCCTCAGATCTCTTTGGCTCAAGTTAATCAGTCCTACCTTCCTTAAAGCGGGATCTCCCTCTCAGCCCTCTCTCTGTAGTTAGGGTTATCTCCTAGCTTTAGGTTAATCAGTATTACCCTCCTTCAAGCAGGAGTTCCCTCCCCAGCACTTTCCTTGCAGCAGGGGTTGTGACTTAAATCAGCTGCAAGGCTTTTGCCAATTCCCTTCAGCTGTGCACCCTTCCTAATTATCGTTCCACTCTGGAGGGTCCAGCAGGGCAGCCTTCTCCCATCAGTGCCTGTCTGCTGGCAGGCAGGAGGCAGCCTTTACGTTGTTCCTTCTCCAAACTCCTTCCGAGCTGGATGGGAGAGAGGGAAGCCTCGCCCCACCTTCTCTGCAAGGTTCAGGCCCTTGTAGGTAGAGTGTCCAGATTCCTTCCACAAGTGCATTCATTCCCATGACCCTGAGGTTTCTATATGTATCTGCTGGACCCTCCTGAACCCTTAAAGGGTCAGGTAGTGGAGTGGGCAGCTGGCCACTAGGTGCTGCTACTCTCGATGGCAGACTACTCTGTCATAGTGCTGTATGATATAATTAATACATTGTACACCAACTGCGAATGTAGAATTCTAGTTAAAAATAAATTGTGCATGTGGCCCAGCAATTGGTGTGCAAAGACAAATTAATGCAATGCTTGTACCGCACATGTATTGGGATGAAGAGTTCAGGATGTTTGCACCACAGCATCCCTGCGATTGCATCTCTTCTCACTCACACAGGGACCTAGCGGCTCGAAACTGCTTGGTAGGAGAAAACCACGTGGTGAAGGTGGCTGACTTCGGCTTAAGTCGATTGATGACTGGAGATACCTACACAGCTCATGCTGGAGCCAAGTTTCCTATCAAGTGGACAGCACCTGAGAGCCTGGCCTATAACACCTTCTCAATTAAATCAGATGTGTGGGGTAAGAAGGAAAGAACTCACAATGTTCTAAGCCCTCTTCTATGCCAGCCCAGGTAGAAGGCATCTTTCCTTCCTTAGTCTGCTCTCAGGGTGACGAGGAAGATGTGTTCTGATACCAGGCTAGGTCACCACATCAAAACTCAGCAATACTTTTAGCTTGCAAATCTCCCCTTGTGCCTTCCCCCACGGGCTGGCCTAAAAATACCTTCAGAGGAGAGACTGCTTTATGTTACAGTACAAACAGCGGTAGCATTCAGACGATGGAAGAGAAGGGATAGATTTATAATCATAACCTATTTGTCCTCTTTTTGCAGCCTTTGGGGTGCTATTATGGGAAATTGCCACCTATGGGATGTCACCATACCCAGGTATTGACCTCTCACAGGTGTACGATCTGCTGGAGAAGGGATATCGGATGGAACAACCAGAGGGGTGCCCTCCAAAAGTTTATGAACTGATGAGGGCATGTGAGTATTTCCTTTCACTTTCAATGTGGAGGCAAAATAGAGTCTGTGGAGGTGGAGGGAATCTATAATAGGCTATGGAGTCTTTTGCTTCTAGCTTGCCACTTCAAATAGAGCTGATGGTGGTAGTGTTTTTAACACAGTGTTTGATCTGTATGAAATGAGTGTGATGGTCTCAAGCTGAGGGAGCACATATCCACTTCAGAAAATCACCATTACCGCTGGTACTAGATGGCACTTTTGGAAATGTCAGCAGAGGCCAAGGACTGCATAGCCCCAGAAGGCTGAATTATCCAAACTCTGTGAAGGGATTATCTCACCTCTTGATGCCTCCTTGTGGCTGGGCATGGCGTGGCAGCATTCTCTCTTCCCTGGGGTCTGCATCTGCTGGCTGCTCCACTTCTGCAGTGGCCTGCCTCTTCCTGTGACTTGGCCCTCCGGGGCAGTCCATAAACAAAAAGCAAGGGGAATTAACACAAACAAACTGAGTTAGTACAAGAGAGAGGGGAATGGCTCCCTCTCAGGGCGTATCAGAATCAGGAAGGGAGGGATCTTCACACAGTTGTTGTCTGGAAAGATCCTGCCTTCCCACGGCCATTTCCACAGGAGTGGAGAGTTGAAGGTCTGTTCTCTTCCCTGGCCTGCCCACAAGTGAGCTGTTCTGCTCCCCTTTTAACTCCTCCTCAAGCCTGTGCATGTCTTGCAGGTGTGGTGGGCCAGGGCTGGCTGAGCCCAGAGCAGCTCCTTAACCCCTTGTTGTCAGTGTGGGGTTTGTATACCCCATCACAGGCCCCACAGCACAGTTTAAAAAAAATTGGTGGTTCACTGCTGAAAGCTTGCACTGCTGGTGCTATATATACTTCTTCTGTGGTTAGATAAGAATTCAGTCTCCAGGGCCGAGGTAGCAAACAAGGAAAAACTCACTTTGAATTAAAAAAAAAAAAAAAAAAAAAAAATGGAAAAGCTGATGTTGGTGACATGGTGCTTGGCTTAAATCCAATGATGTAATTCCTGACCCATCAACACCACATCAGTGCTTTACTTGGATACAGTGGGACCTGTTCCACAGCCAGTGTATCAGTAGGATATTGTAGTCCGTCAGGTAGTGGGTTGGCGACTTTTCTACCTTCCTCAGTGAGAATACTAGATTGTCCACTATTCCTGCTTCATACACTGAGAACTTTCCTGGTTTCTCATGCTGCAGGCTGGAAGTGGAATCCCCCAGACCGACCATCCTTTGCTGAGACCCATCAAGCCTTTGAAACAATGTTCCATGACTCCAGCATCTCTGAAGGCAAGTACCCTTGCTACTGTACTCAAAATGTTGGGAGCGGAGTTTCACCTCCAGGGCACTGTCTGACCGAGGCAGGCTGATTACAGGCCTACTGGTGCTCACCTTGCTAGAATACAGAAGCCATTTGACTGCATTGGATATATTCTTCTCAACATGTGCAAACTTGTGTTCATATTCATTGTAATGGATACACTTTAGAAATATTTCAGTGCAGGGGAAACAGAAGTAATTCATTCAGGTACAAAGAGGAGAGATTTTTAGAAAGAATAAACTCTTGCTTCCATTGCAGAGTTTGACTATCATTCAGGGGACAAGTGAGGAAGGTGGGTGGGTGTAAAATAGGTAGGGTTTATATTTTTGACTCCAGAAATTGCGCGACTGTGAAAACAATTTATATTTATAAAGTACTGCTTTAATCTCTGAAGTCAGATTCTCCTAGCATGCCATTACCAGCAACAAATGGATGCAATAACCTCATGGACATAGCTAGAAAATAAATATTAGGGCTAGTCTACACTAGAAGCACTACAGCAGTGCAGTTTCACCAATGCAGCTGCGCCGCTGTAGTGCATCTGGTGAAGCTGCTGTACAGTCTATGCCAACAGGAGAGAGCTCTCCCACCAACTTAATTAATCCACCCCAACAAGCAGCAGCAGCAACGTCAATGGGAGAAGCTCTCCCGCCGACATAGTGCTGTCCACACAGGCGCTTAGGTCGGTGTCTCTTGCGTCGCTCAGGGGGGTGGCTTATTCACACCCCTGAGCAAGGTCAGTGTACCTTATGTGGCTCAGGGGGGTGGCGTATTCACATCCCTGAGCAACATAGTTATACTGACATAACCTGTAGTCTGGACAAGCCCGTAGTCTGAAACATAGTACACAGTATTAGACAGAAGAGGGGAGTACCTCTGCAGCTCCTAACCAGCTTTAAAATGAAATGTAAAGAAAGTTGATCCATCCGCTTCCCTAACGCAGAAAAAACACTCCTGTCTAAAATTCCCCAGTGATGGTTTAGAATAGGAGCAGCCAAACTTTGCCCAGACAAGAGGTAGCCTGGCAAGTTGCCAGGAGCTTTAAGCCTGCAAAGGTGCAGTGTCCTCCACCTTGAGCCCTGCAGCTTCCTCCTAGGTCAAGAGGGACTGCATTGTGGGACCCCGCTAGTCTTTGCGGGCTGCTTCTCCCTATTAAAGGTAGAGGTGGTCACTTTTTAGAACTTCTTGGTTAGCATTTGGGCCATGAGCAGATCTGTCTCAACTTCAAAGTATAGAATGTGAACTTTTTTTTTTTTTGGTTGTTGCTGAATTTAAAAATGTAAACGAGTTACTTTGAGACCATCAGGAAATAACTAATCCTCTGCATCCTTGGACTCAGTAGAGCAAAATTACATTCACAAGCTTAATCCGTTGCTCTTCTCTCTGGTCCAGTGCCGGTTGTAAAAATGCAGACTCTCTCTCATTCCTGTGCTCTTCTTTGTTCCAACTATTCTCCTGGCTTTTCTTACAGAGGTGGCAGAGGAGCTTGGAAGAACAGCCTCCTCCTCATCCATAGTTCCCTACTTGCCCCGGTTACCCATGCTTCCCTCCAAGACTAGGACTCTGAAGAAACAGGCAGAGAATAAGGAGAATATTGAAGGAACACAAGATACTGTGGAGCATTCGGCTTCCAGCTCAGCACCAGGTATGGGCACAAGCATCAATGTGACCAGAACGCTGTGGGACAGATCTTCAGTTGGTGTAAATTGTTATAGCTCTATTAAAGTCAAAGGAACTATGGATAGTTTATACCAGCTGAGCACCTGCCCTGTGAATTTTACCAGGATGTTTTGTAGATTTAATAACTCATCAAATAGACTCAACTGGTTCTTCGAGTGATGGCTCATGTGCATTCCACAGTAGGTGTGTGTGCTCGCCATGTGCACCGGTGCCAAAAGTTTTTCCCCTAGCGACTCCTGGAGTGGCGCCACCATGGTGCGATATAAGGGGCGCTGGTGCTCCCCCCACCCTCAGTTCCTTCTTGCCGCCAGTGAAAGTGCTTCGGAACTGTTGTGCTCCAGCTCTCCGCTGTAGCTTTCCCTGTTTGGACTGTCATTTAGTTCGTAGTTAGTTAGTACCTGTAGTTTAAAAAAAAAAAAAAGTTTTATATAGATAGAATAGAGAAGCGCGCCCAGGTCGGGGCATGCCCTGGGCTTTACATCGTGCGACACTTGTAAACGGCCTATGCCCATAAGTGACCTGCACACTAGCCGCTTACGCTGTCTTGGGGAAACCCACGTCAGCGACTGCTGCAAAATTTGCAGATTGTTTAAGCCCCGGACTAAGAAGGAGCGGGATATACGGCTCCAAGCCATATTGATGGAGTCAGCACCGAGCACTGTGGCATCAGTGCCTTCCACCAGCCGGCACCGTTTCCCATCCACGGGACACTCTAAGAAGACGAAGAAGCGATCTTCTCCATCAAGGCACCAGGGCAAGGCTGGAGGCAAGACTAGACCCGCGCTGGGCAGCTCTCGATCCCCCTCGGCCTCGCGGCCTCCGACTCAAGTAGAGCGGAGTAGCCCAGCCCACTCCAAGCCAACCTCCCCGGACACCAGTGGCCACATATGGGTGCCCTCCATGCCGGAGGCCCTGCAGGCGGCTCAAGACGTAATGTCTCTCCCAGTACCGGCTGCACCGACCCCAGTGGCTCCCCGGTCCAGAGGTAAGCCAGCACTCGGACCGCCACTGCCGCCATTCGGGCTGTACCGCTCACAGTCGAGGGAAGGTTCCCAACACCGCTCTATGCAGAGGGACCACCTCGCTCGCAGCCTGCACCAGTCCCTGTCGACATCCGCACAATTTTCTGGCTGGGTGCTGAGCAGTAGGGAATCGAGGCACTGCTCCACATTGAGGGAGCGCAGGCCTCGGGGTCAGAGCATGCCCCGCCGGGACTGGGACCAATGGCACCGGAGGTCGCTGACTCTGAGAAGCCACCGTAGCCCCTCGCGGTACCAACGTTGACACCACTCACGCTCTTCATCCCAGTCGAGGTCCCCGGCACGGCACCGCTCCCACAGCCCCAGGCGTAGATCGCCAGCAACCGGCCGTTGCGGATCCACCCGATGGAGCCATTCGCGGAGCAGCCGTTACAGATGGTACTCCCGCTCCTCTACACTGGACTCAAGGTCTTGAGCCCGGCACCATTCACGCCGCCGGTACTCGTCCCCATCCTGTGATAGCGGTCATTCATATGCCAGCCCAGCCTCCCCTCCGTCTGTGGTGGTGGCCTACCTCAGGCGTCGGGGGGTTCCAGATCTTCTCCTACCTCGACGACTGGCTGGTCAAAGGCAGCTCCAGATCGCAGGTACAGGACCATGTAACACTTCTCCTGTCCACATGCACCACACTGGGGCTGCTGGTAAACAACACCAAATCCACATTGGTGCCGGTACAACAAATAGAGTTTATTGGCGCGATTCTCGACACGACATCGGCCAGAGCTTCCCTCCTGCTGGACAGGTTCGAAACCTTGAGGGATCTCATCGGGGCGATCACGAGGTTTCCCATGACAACTGCCAGGGCGTGCCTCCAACTCCTGGGTCACATGGCAACGTACATGGTACGTGGTACGCCACGCCAGACTCAGGATGCAGCCCCTTCAGCTCTGGCTGACCTCAACATTCTCCCAGTCCAGAGACAGGTTGGACAAAGTCCTTGCCATGCCCGAGTCCGTACTAGCCTCCCTCCTTTGGTGGTCCACTCCAGAGAACATGCTCCAAGGGGTCCTGTTCAGGAGCTGCTCCCCAAATATAGAGTTGGTGTCTGATGCGTCGGACTTGGGGTGGGGAGCCCACATGGGAAACCTCCAGACCCAAGGCCTGTGGTCTGCACAGGAACTAGCCCTGCACATAAATGTCAAACAACGCTGAGCGGTCCGTCTGACCTGCGTGGCCTTTCGCTCGTGCCTTACGAGCAGCATAGTCAGAGTTCTCACGGCCAACATGACTTCGATGTTCTACATCAACAGGCAAAGTGGGGCCTGCTCCTCAGCCCTCTGTCAGGAAACCCTCCGGCTGTGGGCTTCTGCATCGCCCACGATATCAACTTGGAAGCCCACCACTTACTGGGCATTTGGAACTCTCGAGCGCATTGCCTGAGCCGGGATTTCTCCTCCCAACACGAGTGGTCGCTACACCCAGAGGTAGCTCGCATGATCTTCCCAACGTGGGGCACTCCCCAAGCGGACCTCTTCATGACCAGGCAGAACAGTTGGTGCCCCCGGTTCTGCTCCAGGAGGAGCCTGGGCAAGGGCGCGATTTCTGACGCCTTCCTTCTGTCCTGGTCAGGTCAGCTGCTACACCTCTACCCCGATATAACGCGGTCCTCGGGAGACAAAAAATCTCACCGCGTTATAGGTGAGACCGCATTATATCGAACTTGCTTTGGCCCGCCCTGTTCCTTGTTCCCTGACCGCCCCCTCCAGAGACCCCTGTCTCTAATCACCCCCAGGACTCCACCCCCTACCCAACCCCCCTGCTCCCTGTCCCCTGACTGCTCCAACCCCTATCCACACCCCCCGCCCCCTGACAGGCACTCACTGGCAGCAGCGGGGAAGCGAAGCAACATGGCCCCAGCCTGCTCCACTCCACCATCTCCCAGCCGCGGCACTCCGCTTCCCGCTGCCGGTGAGTGCGGGGAGGTTGGGGAAAGGACGTCCTCCGCACTCACCGGCGGCGGGAAGTGGAGCGATGCGGCCCCAGCCCGCTCCGCTTTCCTTGCCCCAGCCCCAGCCGTGTCACTGGGGGTGGCGTTGGGGAAAGGTCTGCCTGTGGTGGGAAGCGGAGCGCCGCGCTGGGAGCTGGCGGAGTGGAGCGGGCTGGGGCCGGGCTGCTCCGCTTCCGCTGGTGAGTGCGGGGGGATCCCTTCCCCCAAGTCCCCTCCCCCATGCAACACGGCTGGGGCCGGGGTGAGGGAAGCGGAGTGGACTACTCCCGGCCCCCCGTTAATCCCCCGGGCCACTCTGGGACTGCAGGGCCCCCAAAATTGCCCCCCCCATAGCTCCTGCCTTCTAGACCCTGGGGGGGAGCCCCTGATCACCCCCGAGACCTTCTGCCCCTTATCCAACCCCTCGGCCCTGGCCCGGCATCCTTAACATGCTGTTCAGAGCAGCTTGTCAGAGCTTTACCACGTTGTATGCAAACCCGTGTTATATCGGGTCGCGTTATATCGGGGTAGAGGTGTATATGCTTTTCCCCCAATTACACTGATCAGCAAGGTCCTGGAAAAAATCAAGACGGACAAGGCTCGCGTCCTCATGATTGCCCAGGCATGGCCCAGGCAGCACTGGTACGGGACTCTTACGAACCTGTCCATTG
>NW_020664563.1:11674277-11720647 GCF_002925995.2 Terrapene triunguis | reverse complement strand
CCCCCCCCCCCCCCCCCCCCCCCCCCCCCCCGTGGCTGCTGCCAACCTGCCCAGACCTTCTCTCTCAGGACCAAGGTCGCCTCCTCCACCCCAACCTTGCAGCTCTCCACCTCACGGCGTGGTTGCTCAAAGGTTAGGCTAAGAGGAGAGGACCTCCACATATCAGGCCCTTGTCCGTCAAAGTGCATCTGGCAGCCGTATTGGCCTTCCACCCGCCAGTCCAAGGCCACACAGTATTTTCTCATGCCATGACCAGTCGATTCCTTAAACGGCTTGGACAGGGCCTCCATTTGAACCGCTTGCCACATGCTGCTGGTCCCACCTTTCATGGGAAGTAGCCTTTTTTGTGGCAATCACATCTGCTAGGAGGGTCTCAGAGCTCCGGGCCCTGACTTCCGAACCCCTGTTCACGGTATTTCATAAAGATAAGGTCCAGCTCCACCCACAACCCTTCGTTCCTCCCCAAGGTGGTCTCCGCCTATCATATGAGCCAAGACATTTTCCTTCTGGTACTCTGTCCCAAGTCTCACATGTCTAGTGAGGAGCGCCGTCTCCACATGCTAGATGTGAGACGGGCCCTGGCTTTTTACCTGGAACAAATAAAACCGTTCAGAAAGTCTTCACAGCTGTTCATCGCCACGGGCGAATGCATGAAGGGCCGGCCGATCTCCACTCAGCGGCTCTTCAGCTGGATCACTTCATGTATCCGTACTTGTTACACCTTGGCGGGAGTCCCCTCCCGCCACCGATTGTGAGAGTGCACTCGACAAGGGCGCAAGCCTCGTCGGTCGCCTTTCTGGCTCACATCCCTATTCAGGATATTTGTAGAGCTGCTACATGGTCCTTGGTCCACACGTTCACCTTGCATTATGCGATTGTCTCCCAGACCAGGGAAGACGCTGGGTTCGGCAGGGCTGTGCTCCATCCCGAGTGTCTGTGAACTCCTACCCACCTCCAACAGATATAGCTTGGAATCACCTACTGTGGAATGTACATGAACAATCACTCGAAGAAGAAAAGACAGTTACCTTTTCCGTACCTGGTATTCTTCGAGATTGTTGCTCATGTCCATTCCACGACCCTCCCTCCTTCCCCACTGTCAGAGTTGTCTGGCAAGAAGGAACTGAGGGTGGGGCAAGCGTGCAGCGCCCCTTATACTGCACCATGGTGGCACCACTCCAGGGGTCGCTGGGGCGCTCCCCTACGGGTAGTGCTAGGGGAAAAACTTCTGGCACCAGTGCACGCACACCTATTGTGGAATGGACATGAGTAACACATCTCGAAGAACACCAGTCACAGAAAAGGTAACTGTCTTGTATGGTGGTGTAATTCAGTTTTTACCCTAAACTTGCTGTGCACTGTCAAGTTAAGGTAGGAAAGGAAAAAGTAATACAGCCGTGAGCATATACAGGGCCAGTAAAGCTTGGCTGTGTTACTGTTCCTGGAGTAGTGAAGTGGAGTGATCAGATTGAGGGAACACTTGATTTCTTGGGAAAGCTGCAGGTGCTAAGAGACAGGAGGATTCCAATATGGAGAAAAGCAGCATGGCTCTTTTCTTCAGAAGTATGAAATGGTACAGAACAAGTTTGGGACTTTTTGTCACGGTCTGTGTGCAGAAATTGCTTGTTTTATTGTTAAGCAAATTAAGGTATTTCTAGCATTAATTAAAAGCAGGCCTGGTTTGGGCAGGTGCTGTGCAAGCTTCTCCACCTCATTCTAGGACTCAAAAACAGAGTTCAGTAATTGTTTCATGGTGGGACGCAGCCTTTGTGGTGAGGACATATGCCCAGGAACTAGCTACAGAATTCCTCAGGTTTATTTCACTTGTGATTTCTGCCTGACTCAAAGCTTGATGGTCACTGTCATGACATGTTAGGGCATTTAATCAGGTATGCCACAGGGACTGGCTGTAGCCTCAGTTTTATTTTGGTAAATTCAACTTTTTTTCCTTTTAATTTCACATTTATTGCTGTATAAAAGAAAAATCTCCTGCTGTGTTTTGTCAGTTTTTATATGTGAAGTCCTGTATCAAACAGTAAAATACAAAAACATTTTAAGCAGTTAAGGAAGGAAGAGAGAATAGGGACAGGGAAAGGAAAAGGAAAAAAATAGCAAGAAAGTAGAAGACGAGCAGATTCATCAATTTTATCCCAGATATTCTGTTAAGTGAACTTCTCGACTTATTTTAAATCATTTGCCAAAGAACACCAGATGTGCACAAACTTATATTTTTTTTTTCAGAAGAGAGCCCTGCAGATTTGGAACGTCTAAATGTTCCAGGCCTGATCAACCCATTCCAACCTGCAGGATGAGTTAGGGTTTTCATCAATTCTTTATTCACATCTGTTTGTTCTCTCTAGGGTTTATCAGAAGCACACAGCCAACAAGTGGATCTCCAGCACTGCCTCGCAAACAAAGGGACAAGTCCCCCAGCGGCCTCTTGGAAGATGCCAAAGAGACCACTTTCACCAGGGACAGAAAGGGTGGCTTTTTCAGCTCCTTTATGAAGAAGAGGAATGCCCCCACACCTCCAAAGCGTAGCAGTTCCTTCCGTGAGATGGAGAATCAGCCCCACAAGAAATATGAGCTCACGGGTAACTTTTCATCTGTTGCTTCCTTGCAGCATGTTGATGGATTTTCTTTTACTCCCACCCAGCAGGATGCAAGCCTGGCCCCAGTCAAGTGCTACAGTGGGGGCTTTGCACAGAGGAACTTCTACAGTGATGACAGTGGTGGTACCAGCAGTGGTGGGAGTGCAAGCACTGGTGGTGGGTGGTCAGGCATCACAGGTTTCTTTACACCACGCTTAATTAAAAAGACACTGGGTTTACGAGCAGGGAAACCCACGGGTGCCGAAGAAGCTTCAAAGCCTTTTCCAAGGTCAAATTCTACATCTTCCATGTCTTCGGGGCCTCCCGAGCAGGATAGGATGGCAATGACTCTTCCTAGAAATTGCCAGAGGTCAAAAATCCAGCTGGAAAGGACAGTGTCCACCTCCTCTCAGCCAGAGGAGAGCATAGGTAGATCCACTGACCTGCTTCCCAAAAGGCTTGAAGAAGGCCCTGCTCTGACCAGAGAGAGACCGAAAGCCAAACTCTTGCCAAGAGGTGCCACCGCTCTTCCAGTCAGAACCTCTTCAGGGGATTCAACTGTTGCAGAGAAGGACTGTCCAGGTCTGGCAACAACCACCCCTAAGAGCAAAGAAAAAAACAGTGGTACACGGCAAGGGGCCCTAGAAGATGGAGAGAGACCAGGATGGTCTTCTCCAGCAAAGGCTGCAGCAATACTTCCAACCACTCATAACCACAAAGTGCCAGTCCTAATCTCACCCACTCTAAAACATACTCCAGCAGACGTGCAGCTTATTGGCACAGACTCTCAGGGTAATAAATTTAAGCTCTTATCTGAGCACCAGGTCACATCTTCCGGCGACAGGGACCGGCCCAGACGGGTAAAACCAAAGTGTGCCCCACCTCCACCACCAGTAATGAGGCTCCTGCAGCAGTCGCCCGTTTGCTCAGACACAGCAGAAGAGTTGAGCAACACCGCAGCAGCGCAGCATGGACTGGAAACAAGTGAAGGTGGTAAAAAGGCAGTGGTGGCACATGGTGGTGGAAAAGCTGGGAGGCCCATGATGCCGCCCCCTCAAGTGCCTCTGTCATCATCTTCCACCTCACCAGCGAAAATGGCCAATGGCACAGCGGGTGCTAAAGTGGCATTAAGAAAGACCAAACAGGCGGCTGAGAAAATCTCAGCGGACAAAATCAGCAAAGAGGCGCTGCTGGAGTGTGCAGACCTCCTCTCGAGTGCCATTGCCGAGCCAACGCCAAACAGCCAGCTGGTGGATACGGGGCACCAGCTGTTGGATTACTGCTCAGGCTATGTGGACTGCATCCCACAAACACGCAACAAATTTGCCTTCCGGGAAGCCGTGAGCAAACTGGAACTCAGCCTGCAGGAACTGCAGGTGTCCTCAACAGCTGCTAGTGTGCCCGGAGCAAACCCCGTCCTTAATAACTTATTGTCATGTGTCCAAGAAATCAGTGATGTGGTTCAAAGGTAGCTACTGTCAATCTGGGTAAAGGAAAAATTACACATGGAGGGGAAACTCTGTTCCTGTATTGATGCTTTCAAAAGGAAAGACTGATACTTGAGTGAGTTTTTGTGAAGTACCTCAGATCACTGAGTTCTCCTCACGTTTACAGTTTCATCTCAAAAATAGGGGGAGGGAGGGAGGAGACACTGGAGGAAGGGGTGTGTGTGAGAGATTGAAGCTGAAAGGGCAGAATCTCAAGAATTTTCCCTATCCAGCAAATCTGATCTACCTATGTCTGCAAGTGAGAGAAGTTCCTTGCTCTTGCCTGTAAGAGGCAGGAGAATCGATGGTGGGTTCTTTAGGTAGGGGTGGTTTCCACGTGCCATCCAGAGTCCTGGAGTGACTGCATGGCCAGCTGGCTGTACAGATCCTCCCCTTTCTGCACTAATGCATATTTTGGCCTCCAGAGATCACAAGGGAAAGGCAGTAGGGCATGGTTGGTACCTAATGCTGAGAATTCTGAGCCTGAGCCCCAGAGGGGGGAGAGTCTGTGTGTGGTGTTGGGGAAAGAGGTAACGCACTGATGGTGTTCAGAGCTGCTGGAAGTGGATGCACTAGCCCAGGTGGCATACTTCCACAGTACTGCTGCTGCTGTAGTAAGAACTGCAAAATGAGTTAATATATTAAACTAACCCCTTTCCCTCCCACCCACTTCATGCCATTACACATTTATATTTGAAGCATCAGGCATGCTGGGCAGATTTGCCACTGAGTACCTACGCCCCTCCCCCCCCCCAAAACACAAACACACAGTCTTCACTTTGGTTGACTCTTAACCATTTCTGGTAGTCTAGCATGGGTGCTACCTGACAGTTGGTCACTTGTGAGTAGTTTGAGGCTGTTGCACAACTTACCAGTGTCTGTTGATAAACTGTAGCTTGTTTTTAACTTTGGTACAATGTTGGTTCCTTCTTCTGTGTGGTCACCTGGAGATGCACAGTTGCCAAGGCACTGCCTCCTGTCAATGCAAAATCTCACTGCTCTCTACATTCCTTTGTAGCATTGAAAGTGCTGACACTAATACAGCCATCTTGGGAACCAGCAATATAGCCTTACTGGCCCTGTAGTCCCACTGTGTAACAGCCTTCTCAGCATGTCTGACCCCCAACATAGCATTAGCTTTGTGGGAGTTGCTCCACAAGCCCTGGCCTTTCCAAGTCACTAAGCTGAATATATATGTAAGATGTGTCCACAGTCTTTTTTTTTAAATGCTAGAAATCCAACAGCATTTTGTGCTGTGGAACGTAGACAGTTCTTCCTACTATAGCACAGCAGAATGTGATGATGACACAACTGCTTTGTTTTATAGAGCACCAGTGTTTGTGTTGATATTCATCAGTTCTATAGTGGATTAAAAAGCTGCTGTCTAATGGGGTTACATGGTGACTGGGGTCAGTAATTGCCATAGGCCATATCCTGAGCTCCTCAGTGTTTTATTCAGCCTTCATTGAAGCCCTTGGGAGCTTGCCTGAGGAAGAGCTTCACAATTGGGCCCAGTGTGTGTGGAAAAAGGCCTTGCCTGCTATTTGTGCTGTCACTTAAAAGGAGATAATGTGTGACCAAAGCACCACTGCAGGATGTCTCCAATACAGTATGCTCTGCTCTGGCAAGTGGTGGGTTTCACTTTTTCACAAATGCAAGTGACAGGCTGGTAATCACCACTTTGTTTTAAATGCACAATACACCACTTCCAGAGGCCGCCACAAATGGAGATGAGTGACTAGAACATGCTCAGAAACCTCCTCCTTTATTCTATGTGTGCAGCACGCTTTCCAGTACCTTATGCAGGTGGATTTTGCATGGATGGTCAGCGGAGCTGGAGGACAGAAAAAGATCTTTAGCCTATTCCATATTGGTAGCAAATTATAGATTACTGAACACCTGATTTATTTCTCTCTCTAAAATTAAATGTCTATACCAAAGGGTCACTCTTCCAACATGTGTGTTGTGCACAGGGGTTAAAGATTATGATCAGCTCAGCACAGAGTTTGTATCAGTAGTGTTTTCATTGAGGACAATATTGGATTAAACTAAAAACACCTTAATCACCAATCACACTACCAGTGTTGTCAATTGTTTTTGTTTAATAATTGTTGATGTAATATATTTTTGATTGTTTTTCTAATTTAATTTTCACTCTATTGTCTGACTGTGAACTGCAAACAGTGTTAAACTTGATGTAAATAAGGTTTTGCCTGTCGTTCCACAAGTTTTGCCAATTTGCATTTTGTTTTAAATAAAAGTTGCAATATTTTATTGGCAAATAAACTTGAATACATGGTGCTTTTATTGGAGTGGTTCAACTTGCCTGGTTCTAAGCTAAAGATTGCTGCACTGAGCTTAAAAATTAACATCTCTGCAAACATGTAAAAAATAAACATTTAACTGAGCAGGTTTGCAAAGAACGTCAATATTTTATTAACCCCACTGAAATGGGATTGTTCCAGCCAGACTGCAGGGTTGCTGGGTAGTCACACATGCTTATTTCTCAACTGTATAATATGCGAATTCCTTTCAGCCAATCTGAGTGCAAGGATTTGTCTCATCAGTTTTTCCAAACTTTTCTATAACTGAAGTTCTCTCTTGTGCTAGTTACTAAACCCCCTTTTATTTTTTTCCCCTTGGATCTGTTTTTAGCACCAGGGAGCATCTCCGCTTTTGATGGGCTACAACTGAATCTTATGTTTTCCCCTTTCATCTGAATTTAACCTAGATGAGAAAAATAGGAAGCTTTGATGATGAGGAGCTGGCTTTCTTTTGGTCTTAATTCATGACCAACTAATGGTTTATGATGTTTTTATGGGGTTTATTCTTTTGGAAAATATTTTTTGAAGTCTTGCGTACGCTGAAGTGAAAGCAAGTAGGGAGCTGGTGATAGATGGTAAACTCCTTGGCTAGCATGGAGATAGTCAAATAGAGTTTGTGTAAGTACTCTTATACCTATAACTTAATATACAGTTAATTACAGAAGTGTAGTGGTGAGGTGAAAGCTGGTCTGCTCTAACAGAGTCAATAAATATATATCATTCTGCCAAAAGAAAAACAGTAAAGAACCATGTAGCCTATTTATCTTCACAGTCCTATAGCTGTGCATGGTCATTTACTAGTAACTAGAAGCCAATGTGCCAGGAGGGAATACGAACTCAAAATCCACTTCAATAGCAATTAGACAAAATGTGCCTGGTCAGACTCTTTCTAAAGTGAGGGCAAGGGCTGACTGATCTATTGTAGGCTTTAAACTGTGCCAATGGTTACTAAAGAGCCATAAGTACAACGTCCAGGCAGCTGAACTCTGTCCTCAGTAAAACTGTTGGAAATGGGTGATGACCCTGTTGATTGCATTGGCCTCATTAGCACTACAAAAGTAATTCTCCTCCTTTGATAGTCACCCCTTCTTATCAACTATTGAGAATAGGCCACTTCCACCTTAATTGAATTAGCCTCATTAGCACTGACCCACCCCTGACTTGGTAAGACAACTCCCATCTTTTCATGTGCTGTAATATTCATACTGCTTTCTGTATTTTTCACTCTATACCTCTGATGAAGTGGGTTTTAACCCACAGAAGCTTATACCCAAATAAATTTGTTAGTCTCTAAGGTGCCACAAGACCACCTTGTTGTGGTAGCTGTGATACAGACTAACACAGCTACCACTCTGAAATCTGTCCTCAGTGTCTGCTGTTCCACCTCATCTTCACTTTTTGACCTACAGATCATAGAGTAAGTGATTATTCATCTTATTCCACTGTATTTAGTGTTAACATTTTAGGGCTGCTTTTTTTTTTAAATCATTTGGCAGGTACCCCAGACAGCAAACAGTCCCTCTTGTAGTAATACTATCTCTGGCCAAAAGCCAGAGTGCGTAACAGCAAAATCCTAGCTAGTCTATGAAATAGTAATCAAATGGCAGAGTTCTCCTTCACAGCCACTACTCTTCAACCTTTGCTCTAGACAAGGACAAAGACAAGCCACGCTGGTCCTCCTGCTTTATCAGAGCAGTCAAGAGGCCAAGTTGCTGCAATTGGGAGCTCCCTTAAGTGAATGCTGCAGAAGTAGTTTAGCCAAACTGAGGAAGCTGAGCATGAGGAGTGTGCATAGCAAGAGCTGCCTCAGTGAGGGGAAGATGCTGGCTCATATCACCAAATGCTATCCCTGACAGAAGTTCTGGGCTGTAGTGGAGACATATTCATAGACTTGGAATTGCAGACACACTGTTACCTTGCTGTCTAGTGGGGGGGGGAAGGGTTGGCATGGCTAAAGTGAACATCTCTTCACAGCCGATAACAAAATAAGGTTTTTTAATCTTTATATTAAATTGTCAAGAACTATGTGTCCTCTCATTTGGAAGTCACCAAAGAGCAAGGACACCACAAGGTCAGTGTTATACACCTGGAATGCCCACAGTAGGTGGAGGCTGCAGATGGGATTCTTAGTCCTAATCTCTATCCAAACTGTGCATCATCATCTGTGCAGGCTGCTGGGCATCCTCTCCTACAGCTGTCGTCGTTAACCAGATGGCTTGGTAAGAAGGTTCCTGGGACACACCTTCTCACTCTGAGACCAGTCCCCAAATGGGAGATTGCTCCATAGCCAAGTTTAGGTTTTTCTCCACTGCTTTCTTACCAACAGCTGGTGCTGGAAATGACGCATGGGGGGAGAGGCCCAGAGGAGAGGAAGCAAGGAAGTGACTTCTGTGACCTCTTCAGACTTTCCCACGACCCCTCACACTACAATAAACCAAGGGCCCAGACCAGCTCTGCTCGTGTGAAGCAGACCACTATTTGCCAGCCAGAAATCTTGGTTTAGCAACAGCTAATCATTGCTTCTGCTCTGAGCTGCTTGCTAAGAGATGGAACTTCAAGACAGGTACAGCCAGCCCAGCCTTCTACCAGCTCAAGGCTGCACAGGTGCCACACACGTGTGACAATCAGAGCAACCCTTAGAGGCCTCTTTCAACTACTGAGGGAACTCAAAAGTACCCATCACTGTGCAAGCGGGTGAATTTTCAATCTGCTCATGCAAGAGGAGCAGGTCTCATTCTGCAGCAAGTAGCAATGCTGGTCACTGGTACAGTTCCCCCTCACATTCAGGGTCAGGGTAGGAAATAGTTGATGCGGTGAGAGACAGATTTACAACCCTGTGCAGAGAAAAGCTTCTCCTCGGGGATGAACACCATCATCCTGACCACCTCATCCAGCACCTCCTCAGTGTATGGAAGACTGCGGGCCAGAAAAGCATCCCGAACGCACAGCTTCACATGGCGATTCTCCAAGGGCAGGAATGGCACAAAAAAGTCAATGAGGTTCTCTTCAAGGAGGTGGCTGTGGGCAAAGCCACCATCTGCAATGAAAACCAGAGCAACAAGGGCACTCAATGCACAGCTTGTAACAGAACCATTTGTGTCTTCCAGGCGCCTAGATCTCCATCCATCTCAGCCAGCACAAATGTTAAAAGAACAGTGCAGTTTGCCAGGAGAAGCTAGTTCAACACTGAGAAAATATTGTCTGAGACAGGGCCTTGGCTAATCGTGTGTCTGGTTCTTCTGACCTGGAGTTAAAGGCGTCTCTTTCTAAACAAAAGGTCCTTCTGCCCTGAATAAGGGAGTCTCTGACACTGCTCATCTAACCATGCAGAAGCAGCTTGGGGAGGGGGAGGGTCATGGTTTCAATTACACATACAGAAATCATGAAACACTCCCTGGGTAGGAAGCCAGTCGCTCTTTTGCATGAGAAACCATGTGGCTCCACAGCCCGTGTGCCACTCCTGGCCACGTTGCTGCATGATGATGTCAGAGTTGCATGCCACTATGGAGAACCAAAGGGAAAAATCTGCCAGAAGGAGCACTGGGGGGTCCGGTGCTGCCCCCGCATGTCCTGGGCCTCTCTTCACTCTGAGCAGCCGGCTCTGGGTTCTGGAGGTGGCTCTGCTCAGCACCGTGTCCTGAGCAGGGTGGCAGTAGTTACCACGAGTAACAAACTGCCCACGCAATCGTGAGGCTACATCTGCCCCATATCTCATCCCGTTTTTAGGAAATCTGGCTGATACTTACAGATTGCACACGACACACACTTTTATCTCTGGACACAAGACATGTCTGAAACCATCTAGTGATACCAACAGCGGTCAATGCTGTTTTAGGGAAGTGGTCAGCACACCCACTCTCAGACCAGCTAGCCAACAGGGTACTACTGATCCGTAGGGAGTCGGGAGTGAAAGGGGAAGAGGATCCTGTGGTCATCTGGTTGGGATATGCCAGCATAGCATAGGCTAAGGCTGAGCTGCGGCAACATTGTTCATATGGTACTTCTACTCCACTCCCTTTTAAGTGATAATAGGGGCTGTAGCTCAGATAGAAGAGGAAATACAGTCTTATGGCTAAGGCACTGGTCTCTCTCACAAGATATCTAGGTTCAAACCCCAGCTTTGCCACCAAGCCTGTGTGACTGTGAATCAAGTCACTGACGTACCTCCCCAGGGGTGTAGTGAAGATAGATTTTGGGGGGTGGGTGTTCAGTAATCTTTGAGGGCCATGAAAAAGCCAATCAATAAAATGAGTCCCCATGTCTCTCTGCTCCCTGCCAGCCCCACCCAGGGAAGGGGCAGCAGCCTGCAGAACTCCAGTGCAGACTTGCAGCGATTAGCTCAGTTACCTGTGGACTCAAGCAGCTCCAGGTGTAGGTGCTGCTCCAAGTATTCCATGGTGATCTCCTCCCTGGCCCGTCCAGCTCGCCAGAAGTCCAGGGTCACCTGGTTGATGATGTTCCCACCAATGTTACTGGGAAGGAAATGGAAGTTAAATGCTTTATCTGGAATAATCCTAATGTTTATTCCTCACAAAATCATACATCAAAAACCACTAACAGCACCCAGGTCCAGGCCTCGGGGCCGTTGGTAGCACAAGGATTCATGTAGCCCCAAGCCAAAGCTCTGCCTTTCCAATGGCCCTAGACATGGATTTGCTTTCTCTCCCCACCCTGCAAAGAGAACTGAACACTTTTTCACCAGATCAACTGCTTCCATGCCCCAGCCCTGATTCTTAGGGTTAGGCTCCACCCTCCCAGACTATTACACACTGTGAATCAAGAGTACAGAACATATTGACTACAGCCCCTTTATCTTCCAGCCCCTTCTGCAGAGAAGTCAGCAAAGGTCAGAGAAACTGGCATGAGTCCCACTAGAAGCAATGGTCCAGACAGCACTTTGTGTGGATGAGAAAGTGAAGCCGGAAGATCACGAAGGTGGCAGAGAACCCACATTGGTGTTCTTGCCTGACTGACTAGTGCTTTGTAAGGGGAAGGGCAGCTGGAACTCACACATTGGGGCTACTTTTTAAAAAGCTTGTTTCTCTAAGCGCACATGTTCAATGAAAGGGGGCAGGCGGGCACTGAAGCTTCCAAAGGGAACCCCAAAGCTCAGGCAAAATTATCCCAGTCAGAATGGCCTGGAAACAGCATCAGTGCTGGTGAGGGAGTTGCACCAGCTAGAGTGGTGTCAGCCCCGTCCCCACCTTAAGGTGTGTGTGCGCAGGAGGGGGGGGGGGGGGGGGGGGGGGCGCCCACTTGGCAGAGATCCCAGGACAAAAGCTGCTTGAGCCCCTCCCAAGCACTTAGCCAGTACAAAGGGGTTAGGAATTGAGGAGGCAGAGAAGAGTAGGACTGGCGGACACACTGACACTCCCCCCTCCCTTCTCCAAGGGGTTCGTGAGCCATCTCTGATGATGGAGGGGACAAACTCATAGTCAAGATGGGAGTGGGGGAGGGATGAGACTAAAAGACTCCCCTCCCCCCCCATTGCCCACATGTTAGTTCTGAGCAGCCTACTCCCTCTACCCCAGCTCCCCTTCAAATTTTAGTTAGCTCTGTCCTGGAAGCTGTAGCTCCCACATTTCCCCTGGGGTCAACAGGAAAGAAACCCCTTCTGCTTCACAGAGACACAGCCACCCCCATAAGGGGAGGACCCAGTGTGGCGAAGGTTCCAATGACATCTCCGAGAGCAGTCTGGTTTCTAAATGGCAGATGTGCAAAGCCAATATTTCTGCGTGCACAGCCCAGAGGAGCCCTGCTGCCCCCCTTCCCACAGCACTTGGGATCACACGTTGTTAAAGGTTCCCCTCAGCGTGGCAGGAAGAATGACCACAAGAGCAGGGTAGCCCCTCCATCTTTGGGCTCAATTCCAGTTTCCTCTCCACAAACAGACTGATCAAGGGTTTGGAGGCCTATTCATGGGAAGGAGGGAGAGTCCCCCTGACCTCTAGGCCAGTTCTGAAAATGTCAGGCCAGGTCATGTGCTTTCTGAGCAGATAAACCCAGCTGGGATCAGGTGGAGAGAAGCGCCCAGGCCTCTAAACATCAGAATTAAGTAGAGGTCATGGGACTTGCCCTACCACAGCAGACTAATGGCCTAGTTTGGTATATCCAGCCTCCATCAGTGGCCAGCGGCAGATGCTCAAGTGGAAGGTAAACACTTCTCATCACTTCTCTGATTAACAGTGCAATGCTTGCCCAGCTTTCTGGGCTACACCATCTGAGGGGGGCACCGGTTTGATTCCTAAGATATAGCTCACTGGCATGGTGCTACTGATACAGTGTCGGATCCAGGGGTCAACTCCTGGGGGTTGCAGACATTCAGCCTCACAGTCAGCAGCACATGCCAACTAAGGAGCTACACGGATGGGCTCTGGAGAGACAGTTACGTTCAGTCATCATGAGGCAGGGGTGAGCAGCTGTAGTGAGTGGGCTTTGAGGCCATTGCACAAGGAGAATCCAGAGAACTACTTTCCCTTCAATTCCTGTGTCTTCCAAGGGCAGCTCCGTCCCACACCTCAATCTCCCAGATCATGGGACTTTAATATGGGTTGTCACGAACCTTGGAGAAAGCAGATCCTTCCCCGCGAGCCAACCCCTTCTCCCTAGGGTCCCTTGTAGTCACCTGAGGAATAGGAAAATGGATCTCCTGTAATCCACCTCATCGATGCTGTCATAGTGATCCACATAGGGTTTGATAGCATCCAGCAGGCCAGAGTGAAGCTTCTCTGCCTCATCGAAGATGAACAATGACTGCTTGCAGAGCTGCACTGTTTCGCTTATCTGCTTCTTCAGCTGAACCTGCATGGCAGTAGGAAAAGAGTGTGAACTGGTATAGATCACCTGGTGTTCACCACCAGCACTACTGCATCCTTCACACAGACACAACTACCTCTAGCCGTCTCACCCAGCCTCCTCCCGGCTCCTCCTCCAGCCTTTGTCCAGTTTCCCTGAGCAGAAGGTGTCACTTGGGCCCAACCCCCCTCCTGGGCTCTCAGGTTACATGCTCAGGTATCTTCCCTCAAGGAAAGTCTCCTATCCCCAATGCAGACAGTCCCAGTAAAACTCCCCTGCAACATTCCCAGGTCAATACTCCCCACTCCCTACTGTGTCACAACTTTGTACACTGGCATAGGGCTCCTCCAACAGCCTGTGCTCCTGCTCTATCCTCTATTAAAAGCGGGGTCTGAGATAGCTACCTATTCAGAAACGCCCCTTTGACTGGGATTGAAGAGGCTAGGACTGAGTTACCCCTACTACAACCGGCAGCTGTTGTGGCTGGTAACATTGGAGTTTTCTCACCTTGTACAAGTCCACATATTTGGGATGTGGGAAGTGAAAGAGCGAGATAAAGACTTTAACACACTCGCTTTTCAGCCCGTCTCGGTACAAGTGATCAGCGATCATCCGGGCCACAAAGTTTTTCCCAGTGCCAGACCAGCCATGGAACGACAGAGCCAGAGCCTTCTCCGGCTGTGGGGTCTCCAGGAAGCCTTGCACTGCTTTCAGAATGACGTCCTTTGCCAAGTGCTGCCCATGTAGCCTCCTGCTCAGGTCCAACTCTAACCCTGCAGAACGAAAAGAAACACTGATCTTACACCCAAGCCTGCCTGCTATCAATGTTTTTCTTTTATCATTGTAAAACCAAGGACGATTTTATAACTTTTTTGTATGTAGCGGTTACATGTAGAGCAACCTCTGTCTAAGTAGGGGTAAATTACTCCAAAAAACATTGATCCTAGATAGTTTTCCCTTCAAGTAAAGCATCTTGTTGTTTAAATAAACTTCTTGTTTAAATTTAAAAAAAAAATCACTTTAGAGTAGGAACAAGTAGGGAGGACGTTTGGCAGCAGTTTTGCTCTAAGATGAGCCCATCAGAGTATTAGGCATTCTGGCTTGCATTGCTGGAGGGTATGCCTATTCAAGGGGTCTCTGTGCAGTGGTATTACAGATGCAGAGCTAGATTGGAAAGCAGCATTTTGAGTGATCTGATCACAGTAGTGCAAATCAGGATTCTTGGGCTCTATGCACAACTTTGCCACGAACTCAGGCAAGTCACTTATCCTCTCTTTTCCCCTCTGGAAAGTGGGAATAGTATTTAGTTCATTAACGTCTGCAAAAAGGCACTACGATCCCCAGATGGAAGCTCCTAGAGAAGTACAAAGTATCAATCACTATTTGCATTGATTACTGAAGTCCCAGACCCAGTCACAGCTTAGGACATTTTCACATGGACTACATACAGGGCTCAGTATCTACCGTCTAAGTCAGGACTGGGAAAAAGGGATGGGACTTAGCAGACCCTCTTTGAGCAAGCTCTTCCTCCCCCTTCCATGTGCTCTGGGTGTGCAGGAGACTACAGGCAGGAATAGGTAGGGTCTCTGCTCTGGAAAGCGCTCTGCACAATGATGCTAAGATTTTGTCATGGGGTAAATTTTGTCTGTGCGTCACAGAACAGAAAATGTTCTGAAGTTGAACTGTCTAAACTCACGGAACACTGAGGCAAATTCAGCACCTGGCTAAGAACTGCTACTTCTCTAACTTTGTGACCAAAAATTTGATTTAAGAATTAAAAAAACCTCACACAGGTTTGCCCCTAGTTCTAGGAACTGGGAATTAGAGGTTTCACTCTAGCTGACAGGGAAACATGCACACACAATCTGTCTCTTTGGCCTCCATTCTCACTGCATATGAGCACCTCATAATCTTTAAAGAATTTAAGGCCAGGCGATACTGACATCCCCATTATACAGATGGAGAACTGAGGCACAGAGACTAAGTGACTTGCCCAAGGTTACACAGGGAGTCATAGCAGAGCAGGGAACTGAACCTGGGTCTCCTAAATTCCAGATTAGCACCTTAAACTCTGGACCATCCTCTATCTCAAGGGCCTTTACCTGTGATGTTGTTGGCTATTCTGCAGTCTCCTGTCTCGCAGCACTTTCCAAAGCTGCAGTACCAGCTGGAAAGGATCTCCAGATAATCCTGACCCACCAGGGGCAAGCTCCAACCTAGGAAAGAGGCAGCAGTGAGAAAGGAAATTGTATGGCAGGCTGTCTGCCTCCTGAGGATAAAACTTGCCCTATCAGCCTTGAATTCCCCACAGACCCATGCTAAATCTCCTATCAATTTACCAGCAGTACCAATGTCCATATCCACAGCACAACTATGGGGGAGGGGAGGAAGAGACTGACATGGGTAGATAGGCAGTCACTCAAATGGCACATTGCAGCTACTGGGTGAAGCCAAAGTAACTACACAATTACTGACCGTAATTACATACACATCTGGGAAGGACACTCAGTCAAAAGGGAGAGATCCCCATCACACACCCCTGTGCTAGGGATGTAGGCTGGGAAATCGCTAATCCCACTGGAGACGGGACACCACCTCTCGCCAAGGGATGCCTCTTGGCTTGGATGCAACCTTCTTAGAGCCCATACAAATGAATCCAATTTCGCAGCCTGGCTCAGCAGTGTCTGCTTACTGCAAAGGCTTGGGGGCCCTCTCTGGTTGTGCTGAGGGTACAGAAGACAGCAATGAAAACTCACATGTGACTGACAGCTACAGGAATTAAATTGGAAACATACACAAAAGAAGCCGGTCACTCCATATCTTACACGCACAGCTACCTGGAGACACAGGCATTTGCACAACAGATCACAACACTTTTTCTTAACTGTGGGAACATAAAAAGACCCTGGCTCAGATCCTCAGCTGCTGTAAGAGGCTGTGATGGGATGGTCCGGTCCCGTAGCTCCCCTGCAACACTTTCTCTCCCCCAGCATTGGCCGAGACGTTCCGCGAGCCCAAAGACCCCCCTGCGGTCTGGCGGCCTGGGGCAGAGCGAGGTGCCGTGCACTGAACGCCCCACGCGGGTTGCCCGATCTAGGGGAGGGAGACGGGGCAGCTCCTCACCCTGCGGCTCCCGGCTGGCCTCTTCCTGCGGCTGCTCGCAGCCCCCCCGCCACAGCCGGCAGGCCACGTACTGCCTGGAGAGGTCGCTCACTGCCCTACCCGGCGGCATCCCCGGCGCGGCGGCGCCCGGCTCCGCTTCCCGAGGCGCCCGGCTCCGCCCCGCAGCGCCGCACAGCAGCGGCCCGAGGCAGCAGAGCAGCAGCGGGAGCCCAGCGCCGCGCGCCATGGCCGCAGGGAGGCGGCGAGCCGGACTCCCCCAGCGCTGAGCTCACTTCCCGGCCAGCGGAGTTGCGGGGGACGGGGGTGGGGCCAGCTCGCCCACGCGGCCGAGGGCCGCCCCGGGGACTTGCATGGGCCGCCCCCAGGGAGCGCCCCGGCTGCCACCGCGCCCATCGCCCTGGCAGGGCCAGGCCTCCAGCCGCTGCCAGTCCCCAGCCAGCGCGGCTCGGCCGTTTGCACAAGGGCGATCGCCGGGCCACCTGCTCTGCAGCCCCGTGCAAGCCGCACTTACAGCCCGCTGGCCTGGCCCCTGCTGCAACCCCCGGGACCCCAGAGACGGCCAGGCAACTGGGACAATGCGGGAGGTATCCCTCGTTGTGCTTCCCTGCTGCTCGGGCTAGCATTGGTTCCTCGCGGGGTGGGGTGAAAAGCTGCCCCCTTTCACCACAGTGGGGTTCCTAGGGCAACACTAGATCTAAGACAGCCAAGTCCAATTGACCCAGCCCCCAGCGCCCCCCCTGCACAGAGGAGATGCTCTACAGTCTGGGCACTTACTCCTCCGGGTATCCTAGTGATTTGCAATAAGATCCTGAGGCTTTAACGGCTGCGTTGCAGAATGATAGGGCCAGATCCTGGCATCAGCTGGGATTCCTGGGAACATGAATTTTGGGAGGAAGGGGCCTCTGTTACATTCATCCTTTCCTAGCTGCATCTGTCCCAGCACATTCTAGAGCAGTGGTATACAGTATAATATACAGACAGCCCACACAACACACCCAATCTTAGCTGGTCCAAGAAGAAGGAGCCCCCATCACATAAATCCTCCCCCTTAAGGCTAGCCTGGCCTGTGCTTTTACAGAAAAGAGATTCTAGGATTGCAAATAAAGCAAGACTTTAATATTGGAGAAAAGCAGGGGGCAGTTAGAAATGCAGCCTGGAGACTGAGGCCGTGAATAGTGACCAATCATTTATAAATCCAGGTGCTGTCTGACAGCCTAGTGAGTAGTGAGAGACTAGCACCTATATTTAGTGAGGACCAGGAGAGGACAAGTTCAAGTTCACTTGTTATATTCCAGTCCTTCCCATCATCCACTCCTGCCCCTCCATAGCTTAGAGCCTGAGATTCAATCCCTAAACATGGAATGAATATTAAGCACATCCAACTGCTCATGAAGTGCAAGTCAGTTTTTAAATAAGCTTGGCAATTCATTCATTTCAGAGGTCATACACCAGACCAATTCCAAAGTGAGAAAGCCATCCAGTGGAATACAAGGCCATCTAGAGGTTGATACAAATATTACAAACTGTGGTCACAATCTTCAGGGATTGTCCTGTGGGTTGGAAAGAAAAACTTCCCATTATGCAGGAGATCAGCCTACAGAAATATAATTGTCCCTTTGGGCTTTAAAAATCTATGAAACCTTAACACTTCTAACCCTCTGCCTAAAATAATGAGCACTGATTTAAAGCTAACCTGCCTATGACTTAGGGTTTTTCTACACACAAAGTTGAACTAGTTTAACTAAAATAGGTTTAAAAACTTGTTGGTTTGGTTACACTAGTTCAAAAACCCTGTGTGGACACATTTTAAACTTGGCTTATATCAACTTAATTGAAGTCAGTTCCTTACCAAATTGAGTTAAATCAATATAAGCCATTTTTAAACTAATTGAAGTATCTGCCTCAACTCAACTACATCAATTTTAAAAACACCCTTAATTAAACTGGTGCAACTGTGTGTCTAGACAAGACCTTAGATTGAGAAACATCTGCATGAGAAGGAAGAAACTCACTAAAAATAACACACATTCCCAGAACACAGAGTTTTCAGATTCTAAAGGAAAAGAAAGTTTGCAAATGTAAATTTGGGGGGGGGGGAATAAAATGGTTAACTGACCATCAATACACTGGTTCCATGGTACTCGGGCAGATTTTATAGGTCACCAGCTCAGGCATCACAGCAGAATCCAGGCTGCTGCAGAGGGGTTGCATTTCACAGGAGCTAAAAGAGAAGAATGACTGCTTTCCAGCAACCTGCTGACTGTGCACCTATTAACCAGGTTAAGAGATGGGCCAATATGCGAAATATTATGGGACAATACACTCTGGTTTATCTGGCCTGGGGGACATCCAAATCTGTCAGCTAACCAGGTGTTCCAGGTAAACAGAAGGGCTGTTCTGAGCTACAGTTTCACTGCATGTAGCCCTATGTTAATCACCCACTAATAGCTTCTCAATTAGCCTCCATGTGCCAGTGGCTTTCTACTTTTATGCTTAATACTTTACTAAAGAGTAAAACACCCTCTGTTTATTAAAACACCAAAAATTATTAAAGTTATATTTACAGTGGTTTTAAATACAATTTTAGTGTCAATTCTATTTGCAGGGCTTAAAGCAAGTTTGTTTATATATATATACACACACACACACACACACAATGTTGTTAAAATAGCACTAAAATTCAATGAACAGAGGCCTAGATGTGATCTTACTTCATTAATCAACAAGGGGGGGGGGGGGAAAAGAGTGCTGCAGCTATGCTGCTGTCGAAACATAGTGTAGACCCTTCCTACAGCAACAGAAAGGGGTTTTCCATCAATGTAGGTAATCCACTTCCCCAAATGGTGGGAGCTAGCTCATGATCTGGCCACATTAAGGGTATGTCTACACTACGGGATTACTCCGAATGTACAGAATTCGATTTTTGGCAACCGATTGTATAAAGTCAAGTGTATGCGGCCACACTAAGCACATTAATTCGGCGGTGTGCGTCCATGTACCAAGGCTAGCGTCGACTTCCGGAGCGTTGCACTGTGGGTAGCTATCCCATAGTTCCCGCAGTCTCCTCCGCCCATTGGAATTCTGGGTTGAGATCCCAATGCCTGATGGGGCCAAAAACATTGTCGCGGGTGGTTCTGGGTACATCCTCCCCCTCCCTCCGGGAAAGCAACGGCAGACAACCGTTTTGCGCCTTTTTTCCTGGGTGAACAGTGCAGACGCCATACCACAGCAAGCATGGAGCCTGCTCAGCTCAAGACAGCAGTCATGAACATTGTAAACACCTCACGCGTTAACGTGCAGTTTATGCTGAACCAGAACCTGCAAAAACAGGCGAGGAGTCAGCTACAGCAGTGCGGCGACAACAGTGATGAGGACATGGACACAGAATTCTCTCAAACCGTGGGCCCCGGCGCTTTGGAGATCATGCTGTTAATGGGGCAGGTTATAGCCTTGGAACACCGATTCTGGGCCCAGGAAACAAGCACAGACTGGTGGGACCGCATAGTGTTGCAGGTGTGGGACGATTCCCAGTGGCTGCGAAACTTTCACTTGTGTAAGGGCACTTTCATGGAACTTTGTGACTTACTTTCCCCTGCCCTGAAGCGCCAGAATACCAAGATGAGAGCAGCCCTCATAGTTGAGAAGTGAGTGGCGATAGCCCTGTGGAAGCTTGCAATGCCAGACAGCTACCAGTCAGTCGGGAATCAATTTGGAGTGGGCAAATCTACTGTGGGGGTTGCTGTGATGCAAGTAGCCAAAGCAATCACTGAGCTGCTGCTACCAAAGGTAATGACTCTGGGAAATGTGCAGGTCATAGTGGATGGCTTTGCTGCAATGGGATTCCCTAGCTGTGGTGGGGCGACAGATGGAACCCATATCCCTATCTCGGCACCGGAGCACCAGGGCAGCCAGTACATAAATCGCAAGGGGTACTTTTCAATGGTGCTGCAAGCACTGGTGGATCACAAGGGACGTTTCACCAACATCAACATGGGATGGCCGGGAAGGGTTCATGACACTCACGTCTTCAGGAACACTAATCTGTTTAAAGGGCTGCAGCAAGGGATTTACTTCCCAGACCAGAAAATAACCGTCGGGGATGTTGAAATGCCTATAGTTATCCTTGGGGACCCAGCCTACCCCTTAATGCCATGGCTCATGAAGCCATACACAGGGAGCCCGGACAGTAGTCAGGAGCTGTTCAACTACAGGCTGAGCAAGTGCAGAATGGTGATAGAATGTGCATTTGGAAGTTGAAAGGGTCACTGGTGCATGTTACTGACTTGCTCAGACCTCAGCCAAACCAATAGCCCCATTGTTATTGCTGCTTGCTGTGTGCTCCACAATCTCTGTGAGAGTAAGGGGGAGACCTTTATAGTGGGGTGGGAGGTTGAGGCAAATCGCCTGGCCGCTGATTACGCGCAGCCAGACACCAGGGCGATTAGAAGAGCACACCAGGAAGCGCTGCGCATCAGAGAAGCTTTGAAAACCAGTTTCATGACTGGCCAGGCTACCATGTGAAAGTTCTGTTTGTTTCTCCTTGATTGACTCATTCCCTGTAAGGAAACCACCCTCCCCCCTTCAATCACAGTTTGCTTTCAAAGGAAATAAAGACACTATCATTTAAAAATCATATATTCTTTATTAATTGATTATAAACATAGGGAGAGAACTGACAGGGTAGCCCGGGTGGGGTTTGGAAGGAGGATAGGAGGGAAGGAAAAGGACACTTCAAAAGTTCAAAATAATGACAGCCTTTTGCTTGGGCTGTCCACTGGGGTGGAGTGGGCGGGTGCACGGAGCCTTCCCCCCCACGTTCTTACACGTCTGGATGAGGAGGCTATGGAACATGGTGAGGGGGGAGGGCGGTTATACAGGGCCTGCAGTGGCACTCTGTGATCCTGCTGCCATTCCTGAAGCTCCACGAGAAACTGGAGCATGTCCATTTGATCCCGCAGTAGCCCTAGCGTTGCATCCTGCCGCCACCTCTCAAGTGTCCCTCCTCTCTTCACGTTGGTCCCTCCTGTCCTCACATTCACTGGCATCTTTCCTGTACTTTGATACCGTGTCCTTCCACTCATTCAGATGAGCTTTCATCGCGGGTCGATTGCATGATTTCCGAGAACATTTTGTCTCGCGTGCGTTTTTTCGCCGCCTTATCGGAGATAGCCTTCGGGACCGAGGAGGGAGGCTTGAAAAATTTGCAGCTGCGGGAGGGAGGGAAAAAAGGGAGAGACGTATTTAAAAAGATACATTTTACAGAACAATGCTTATACTCTTTCACGGTGAACAACACTATTCACATTACATAGCACATGTGATTTCGGTACAAGGTCGCATTTTGCATCTTATATTGAGTGCCTGCGGCTTTGGTGTTAGAGATCACAGACGCAGGGCTGGGCAACAGAATTCAGCTTGCATGCGGCCATGGTAAGCCATTTTCTTTCGGCTTCTGCAACCTTCAGTAAAGCAGCGCCCTCCTTTCCCATACCAAGCAAAGCCCGTTGAGTGGTGCGGTTTTCCTGTTAACGTGCAACAGCAGAAACCAAACTAACCCCCCCACCACCCATCCAATTCTCTGGGATGATCGCTTTACCCGTCCCCCCCACCGCGTGGCTGGTATCAGGGAAGATCCCTGCTAGCCAAACGCGAAAAGCTCAGCGCCAATGCCCCCCCACCGCTTGGCTAACTGCAGGGAAGGATTTCTTTTCAGCCACAGGCAAACAGCCCAGTAGGAACGGCCACCTCTGTCCCCTTAATTAAATTCCCGTATTTCAACCAGGTTACCATGAACGATATCACTCTCCTGAGGATAACACAGCGAGATAAAGAACGGATGTTGCTTGAATGCCAGCAAACACCGGGACCATATGCTGCCAGGCTTTGTCATGCAATGATACCAGATTACTTGCTACTAGCATGGAGTGGTCAAGTGTCCTACCATGGAGGACGGAATAAGGCTGCCCTGCTCAGAAACCTTGTGGAAAGACTTTTGGAGTACCTCCAGGAGAGCTTCATGGAGATGTCCCTGGAGGATTTCCACTCCATCCCCAGACATGTTAACAGACTTTTCCAGTAGCTGTACTGGCCGAGAATGCATCCCAAGTCCTCAGGGTAAATTAATCTTTAAAAAACACTTGCTTTTAAACTATGTTTTATATTTACAAAGGTACACTCACCAGAGGTCCGTTCCATGGCCTCATTTACTGGGATAATGCCTTGGGAGGGTACTTCAGTGAGGCTGAGAAAAAGATCCAGGCTGTTGGGGAGAAGGGAGAGCTGTGTGCTCTCCGCAAACTTGTCCGCCTCCTCCTCTTCATCTTCCCCGTCCGCAGAATCCTCAGGCATGGCTGAGATTACCCCCTCCTCGGAATCCACAGTCAGAGGTGGGGTAGTGGTGGCGCCCCCCCCCCCTAGAATTGCATGCAGCTCAGCGTAGAAGCGGCATGTCTGTGGCTCTGCCCCCGACCTCCCGTTTGCTTCTTTGGTTTTCTGGTAGGCTTGTCTGAGCGCCTTAACTTTCACGCGGCACTGATATGAGTCCCTATTGTGGCCTCTCTCCATCATGCCCTTGGAGATTTTTTCAAATGTTTTGGCATTTCATCTTTTGGAACGTAGTTCTACTAACACGGAATCCTCTTCCCATATAGCGATCAGATCCAGTACCTCCTGTATGGTCCATGCTGGTGCTCTTTTTCGATTCTCGGACTGCATAGTTACCTGTGCTCTCCATGCTGGGCAAACAGGAAATTAAATTCAAAAGTTCATGGGGCTTTTCCTGTCTACCTTGCCAGCGCATCCAAGTTCAGATTGCTGTCCAGAGTGGTCACAATGGTGCACTGTGGGATAGCTCCCAGAGGCCAATAGTGTTGAATTGCGGCCACACTAACCCTAATTCGAAACGGCAATGTCGATTTCAGCCCTACTCCCCTCATTGGGGAGGAGTACAGAAATCGATTTTAAGAGCCCTTTATGTCGAAGTAAATGGCTTCGTTGTGTGGACGGGTGCAGGGTTAATTCGATTTAACTCTGCTAAATTCAACCTAAACTCGTAGTGTAGACCAGGCCCAAGTCCGAGTCTTAGGGAGACAAGGGACTTTCCTGACTCTCTCTTTACTCCCTCTCTCTGAGAAGGGCTTCCAGCCACAATAGGAGTTGGAAGCTAGTCATAAATAGCTGCCAGTTTAATGCATGTGTCGCTGACTGCTGTGTGTACTGGTCTAATGATGCAATCCAGAACAATTGCTCCTTTCCTGATGCAGACCCTTGGGGTGCATTTTCTAATGCCAAAACATTTGCATTCGGGAGACTACTTGAACATGTGTGCATTCCTTTGAAGAGTCCATTGCAGATACATTTCCTTGGCCACGCCTCTCCTAATCTGAACAGCTATTTTGCAAACACATTCCACGTGGCCCCTCTCTTAAAAATGCACTACCAGCGCCCACTTTTGAAGAAACTACCACCAAATATAGTAGCACAACACAAAGTTTAAGCCACTGTGTGTTGGGAAACCAGAGCAAGAGAGACTTAAACAATCCATCAATGTTTTATTAAAATTTTTATTCACACGTTTCTTTATGCAGAGTTTGTCCCTGGGGAACACAAATAGAAAGTCAGGATTGCATTTGTTTTCTCTTCTTACTAACAACCTTCATTTGTGCAGCTGCTCCCCGGGGCAATCCTCTGGCAGCTCCAAGACAGGTGTTTGTTTCCAGCTCCAGCTGCCACAGCAAATAAGTTACCATCTTAATAAATTATTATTTTTTAATTGACGTTTGTTTGGCAAGACACACTCCAGTTCATTACGTGCCGTCAGAAGAGCAAATTAGAGTGTTTCCTCCACCCTGTTTGCTGACTCAGGCAGGAGATAAATAAAACTAGGCTAATAAAGCTCGACTTAATTAGTTCTTGATTTCTGCACCGTGACTATTAACACCCCCAGAACATCTGGGGCCAGTCATGTACCGCGTGTGCATCTGTAGACTGTGACAACTGGAATAAGAGGGCATCATGAAAATCTCAATGACAAAGCCTAGCATCTTTTACAAATGAGGGATGCCAATTTTTAAAGGTACAAGACAGATCCCACTGGCATAAGGATGCCATTTTTATTTCTACTTTGGGGTAGCCTAGCTTTAGGTAAGAAAGGACACAGTGTTTCTCTCTGTTAGCCTCATGTCCAGCCCTGAGCAGGCTCTTCCAATGACCTCCACAGGTAACATGTCATAACATCCCTGTATTTCTCGCTTCCACCCTTCTCCAAAGTTGCCTATTCACCCCTTTTCCATTTATTGTTAACCAAAATGCAGTGCTTTAATTCTCTGACGGTCACAGTGCGGGAAAGCAGGCTAGTAAATCTCAACTCACTTTTCACTCTGGAAGCCAGAGAGAAAGCAAACAAAGCTCTTTACACTAATTTCATTTTGTGGCAAGATCATAGTTTTAAACAAAAACCCACCACCAAATGCAAATGAGCAACTGTAAATTAAAATCCCAATCCCACCCAACATACTTGACTCTTCCCACATCATCAAATGTCATGGCTTATGCTTCAAAACAGACAGGAAGAACAGATTTGTGAGATCATGCAAGCCACACCATTCATTATTCTTCTCTCCTTGAATAAGTTATCTTCGGTTTCACAGTAACTATTTAATGCCAATGTACACCAACAAAGCTTAATTCTGCTACCCTCACTCATTCCAAGTAGTACCTTACTCCACAAGTAAGACTACTCACAGAATAAGGCACTACTGGGATGAGTGAGGGTGGCAGAAGAGGGCTCTCAAAGATGGAGAAAAGAGCCAACACTCCCCATGCACACTCACAATAAACGAGTTTATGCTGAAGCAGTTCTGCTCTGATGGAAGCCAGGAGGAACAATTCACAGATAGTAGGAAAGAACTCACTCAAATGAAGTTTGCCTTTGAAGAGTGAATTCAGTGCTCGTGAAACTGGAATGATAGGCACTAGTTTAAAGTCAGGTATACTGCCAACAAGTATTATACAAAATTCTCTCTCAGCTGTCAATGCACTTCAGTCCTTTCCTGTAGCACCCACTACTATTCCAGTCCTAAGGCTACGTGTGTAGCGGGTTTGTGACATGGATGATGGCCCAGAGAGGAACTAGAACAAGACCAGACTCTTTCACTTATGCTCTAAGCATGATGTGAGCCCAGCTCCCCTCAGGAGATAAGTGTCATCAGGCATTACTCTATTAACAACAGCATCTGCAGTTCCTCGGGACAGGTTGTGTAAACACCCCCACCTTGAATAAAACCAATTGCATTTTCAAAGTAATCTCCTCCACTTATACCTGCTAGATTGGCTATGGCAGCAGGTGCATCAGCTAGAACACTGAGTTACTTTTTATTTCTATTCTACCTTGCTGCATTTCATGAGGATAAACACCTGCAACAGAAAGGACAATCTCCAACTGCCAGCCACACCATGGCAAAGCCAAAGAGATTTTTAAATCGGCAATTAGAACAGATTTAAAGAAAGAAAGAAACAAATCATAGGAGGCCAGAGAAAGCACAGAAATGGAGATCAACTTGCTGCACTTTGTCTTGTATCATCTAACGTAGTGCATACAAAAGCATCCCCCCAACCCTGCTATTTCTAGGAGGAAGCTTGAATAAGATTATTGATCCTTTTGTGTACCATATTAGCTACACATCAAACTGATGCAAGGCCAGTAGATGTGGGAGTGTATTGAAAAAAATCCTCTTTTGCTTCTGGAGCCATGGATTTAAATAATCAATTTATCATAAAGGATGAGTTTTGTGGCCTCAAGCTAGTCTATAACAGTTTGAAATCTCTGCTAGAGGATGACACAGGACCAACAGAAGAGGAGAGCTTCAAATCAAAATTGAGGTGCACTGATAAATGCACAGGAACATGTGCATGGAACTCCTCCATCATATCCTCTTATAGACAGCACGTATTTTTCATGAGCATCAAGTTTGCCATACAAAAAATGCCCCGCAAACTAACACAAGGTAGAATTCCAAGACAACCACCAGAGAATCAGTATATCACAGCATGAATTATAGAGGAGCAGTTGGGAAAAGGAAAGAGGCCAACTGAAGTTGCTCAGTTTAAGAGCTCTGCCACAAAAGTCAATGTCTGGCCTTCTACAAAACCAACAGCACTGAGAACTGTGATTGCCATTGGGAGTGGTGGGGATTAAGCCCTTCAACGCCACAGGCACAGCAGCCAATACTTTCTGTAATCCTCAGGCTCTTTGTTCACAGCTATTGGCTATCTGTGTAGTTGAGCAAGAAGCCTGTTCCTAGTTTGTATTACATACTCTGCTCACCCCATTTATAGGGCCTACTGTAAGAAGAATGATCTAGCTAAGCGGAATCTGCTCTGAGAACTGACTTTATCCTGCTTCTCAGCTATAACACAAAGATAATTTGGTTAATATGGACATAGAATCATGGAGATATCTGCTCTGCTATATTCCCTATGTACATAAAGTAGTGCTGGTCCATGTAGTAATTTCTTGGGGAACAGATATTAATCATCAGCCATTGGATGGATCTTACTGATGTAAAAAAAAGCTTGCCATCTCCTCACCTTCCAATTGCATGGATGGATTTTCACTAGCACTTAACATTGAAGCATCATCACATTTGATCACTGAAGCAGATCCCACTTTCCAGCATCTTATTAACGAGAAGATAGCTGAGCAGCAGACACACCATCTCCCACCCCTATTGGTGTTTGCAAGAACATTCTACCCCAGTAGGGGGCACTAAGGGGCACTATTTATTTATTTATTTACCACTTCCTCTTTTTTTAAAGAGGCAGTAAAATGCCTAACCAGCTCACAGCTGATTATATACAACCCTGAATTGGACTAAAACCTCATAAGAGCATATTAAGAGTGGGTGGCTGTGGAAAGAGAATGGGGAGGGGACCGTAGTGTTCCATCTCCACTGTCCCCTCTAGAACCAGCCCACGTATTACTGTTTGAATTCCACTCTCTTTTTCATTAACACCAGCAGTTGTGTTTTCCCAGTGCAACGTCCACTGCCAACAATGGACACACCACGACGGCGAAGCTGCCACTGTGGCTACAGGACTGTCCACGGGCTCCCAAACTCTCCACCTTCTCTAGCTACTGTCAGCCAAAGATAAAGACCACCACCACTTTTTTCCCTGGCTCAGGAGCTTTTCCATTCATTTCCAGTCCATCCTGGGCATAGCCATTCAGAACCAATTGTGCTGTTTTTCTATCATTTGTTTTTAAAAAAAGGAGTTTCCATCTGTTTTCCATGAAAGTTACAAATGGGAGAGTGTCATCCTGTCTTCCACCAGCACAATGTCTGGACCAAACTGGTCTGTGCACTGTTTCACTGTAGCCAGGATGCTCAGGAGCCGCTGGTCCATGGCATCCAAGTGAGGGTCGGAGAGCACTGGTGAGATGGGGTCATGAGACATGGCAGTCTTTAAGGCAGACTTCAGCACTCCATTCTTCAGGTAGTTCAGTCTGTTCCAGGTGGAAACCCGGATGCTGGAAAAGAAAGATGAGCACACATCATACTAGTGCACACAGGACTTCCAGTCTAAGGTCCCATCAGCACTACCATATAGCTGCTCCGTTGAGGAGTCCAGTTACAACATGATTATGCCTACATAGATGGGAGCAAATTATAACTGGGTATCTCTCCGCACTCCCAAATATGATTGTAACTAACATAATCCAGACCTAAAATGTTGGTAGCAGATGAAGGTGAAGGGAAAGTGATCTAATACGTTGCAATTCTTCTACGAATTGCTCCATGAAAGCTCCTGACAGGAAGAGCACAGCTAGGTCAGTCTGAAGGCTTCCCAGACACAGCTGGAAAAGGGAACTGAGTGAGAGGTCTGACTGCTAACCCAAAACAATGCTTTACTCCAGTCAGAACTGAAGAATGCTTTACTCAGCATTACTCCAGTCAGAACTTCATCAACCAACAATCAGTCATGGATGAGAAAAGAGTCAGATGATTAACCTTCCCTACCATGTTCTTTCTACTTTGCCATTTAATCTTTTCACACTATCGCATTTGAACTGTTTTCTTCTGGGGAATCTCCTGGGAATCCTCCCATCAAAGTTGCATGTTGTAGCAATTTGCCACAGCTGATGTCCTGACTCACCTAGCTCCCTTTGGAGTTCATCACTGTCACTGAGTGTTAGGGGAGGGTGGTGTCACCCATGTTATAGGGTACTCCCTATCCCCAGGGGAAGCTGTGAATTCTGCAGTCAAAACAATTGCAACAGATTTTAGCACATTCACATGGCTACCATAGAACATTCTGTTTACAGGCTTCCCTGCCTAGAGGTGTGAGCTGTCCATGGACCACCTGGGCTCAGTGAGAATGAAGACCAGAAGAGCAGGGAGCTGTTCAATCTTCTGCAAGGATGGAAGGGGAATTGCCTCTGGAAACCTCTCCTCTAGGACTGTGTTTGGAGGAACTCGAAACAGAGGACACAGACTCCAAAGGAGCCACACAAAACAAGAAAAAGAAAACATTTAAAAAAATTACTAGGGAAAGCTAAGGAAATTTTTAATCATTTTTTAAAAGCGTTTCTATTTACTTACTTCATGCTCCTGTTGAAATTTCAGTTTTCTGCAGACTTTAGTGTGCTACAGAAACCAGAGGTGTTACAAAAGAAGGTAGGTCAAATGTGCTGTAGTATATAGGGGCTGTATTGGCTGTACTTGCAATCTGAGGAGCTGAGCTTCCGTACTCTGCAAAGCTCCTGGTTTCCAGAGACTCCGAAGAATTCAGGAGACAAACTGAACCCTCGAGGGGCAGCTCAAGGAACTCTCAATAGACTGGCCTATTTTAAAAAGTGATGTGATTTTCATTTCTCCGTTTGCGTTGCCCTGATGTAGCACAGTCATGCAAACTACTGCACCGATTTCCTTTGTTTGGGTTTTTTAAGTGCTCATGCAACATACAGCCTATTTGTTAACTGGACAAGGAGAGCAGAGCCCACAAAAGCAAAGAAAGGCTGGCCTCGTCAGGTAAGCATGGGGCCACAGAACCCAGAAATCAACAGGTTGCAGGAGACAAAAAATGAAAAAAGCAGGATGGGGGTGCAGGTCACAGGGACAAAATGAGGGATTCAGAGTGGGACAGTGAACAGAGAATCCCAGACAACGCCCTCTGCTCTAAGGAGTCAAGGGATACCCTGAAGAACTCTGCCTGGATGCATGCACAGACAAGGGACAAGAAAAAGGCCTCACAGACAGAGAACACCCTTCCCTCTACACAGCACAATGACTAGCAGTTTTGAAGGCTCAAGTCCTCCATATAACCCAAAGCAAGAACCGCACAGGTAGCAGCGGTGCAAGCTTCCACACTGCCTTGCCATTGTACCTCAACCCTCAGAAGGGACATCAGGAATGAGGGTGGTTTAGTTGCCATGCCTATCCAATCCTTGGCTTCTGTCAGTGAGAGTTCCAATGGTGATGCAAACATCTGTCCATCAGGAACTGGCCAGAGACCAGTTCATTTCATATAAGCCACTGAACAGCTGCAGATGGAAGCTACTTGTCATTACTGATCAAAGGTAAATTTGAACCAGTGACCTAAAAGAGTTCTATGTATAACCTGCATGTCTCCAGGCTGTCAGAGGGCTTCAATGCTATGAATTTCAGTGTGCTCCTGATTTAGATTTGGCAATTGCGTACAAATAAACTCAATGGCTTCTCTGTGACTTACTTACATGCAGCACTGATAAAGAGGAGCTAGGATGCTTCTCTCATCCAGGGAGGGGTTTCCAAAACTGAAAAACAAATTAGAAGCAAGTGAGCCAGCTGAACACTCAGCACCCTTTCCGACCTCAGCAGATTCTGTAAGGAATTTGAAATCAATAACCAAACAATTCCATGCTCCAACAACTCAAATCAGTGAAGCTAAAACATTCTCAGCCCATGACCAATTAGACATACAACTCCCAACAGTTTCTGTTAATGTACCCAACAAACAGCAGCAGCAGCTTTAGTTTTTATAGTTCTTTACCCTGCCAAGCCACCTCAAGGCACTTTAAAAACAAGCTGTGAAGAAATTTAGTGATGTAGCCCACATTGCTGAGCTAAGGGGGAAAACAAGTGGGATATCAGTTTAGACAAAGAATGAGCGTATCAGCTCCCTGACATTCCTGGACAGGGAATGAATTGAGGAACAGCCACCTGACACATGTAGATCCCCAAGTTGGCCAACCTCGAGCTGAAGGCCAGGGACATAAAATGCTAATCAATTCTAACCCATCTAAACCTCACTATCACCCTTTCAGCTGGAGAACTGCCAAAAGGACTTCATAGTATATTTTGGGCTCCATTGAAATAGATGCCAAATAAACTTGCACAGAAGTTATTTTTCAGTCACTTATAAATTTAATTTAACAATTTCTTCACAAGCCTAACGAACAGCCTGCTCCTTAACAAGGGAGCAAAATCTGGAGCTGTTTTAGTCATCTGAGTTGCTAAGCATAAAAAAGCCTTAAAACATCAGAGTATTTTTTCACACTTCAGTAACTCAAAGACAGCTGAAGAGACTTGACTCAAAATGTCAGAAGAAATTCACTTCTGGGGCTGAGATGCCCCCAGAGGAAATTGTTTCAGAAGGGTATGAGCATGTGAACACAGGTAGTTATAACGAAAACACAGACATAACCCATCACTATCACCATCGCTATCCATTGACTAATATGTAACTCTCTCCCACTCTAATGCCAGGACATTTTAAAAAGCCACCATTTTTGTAGGATCCACCAAAAGACATCTGAGAGCAGCAGCAATTAACTAATATTCCTAAAGAGGAATACATCCCTGCTGGCATCATGGAAGGAGTCATTGAAGGGGCTGATGCATAAACAGCAATGAAAATTAAACTGAGCCATGTTTATTTCAGACAGATTAGAAATACTCACAATAAGAGAAAGGAGCAGAAGAACCCAATACTTAAAAGGGAAGAAAGGCCAAGAGTAACAAGAAGGAAATGGTATTTTCAAGCCTTCTAAGGGTCTGTCTAGATGACAAAAAAGGTGCTTTAAAATCAAGTTAGCTACCAATCATGGTAGTTCATTGGTAACTCAACCCCAAGGTTAAGTCTTCACTAAGTTAGGAAGTATTTTTAACCAGTGTTATCTAACGTACTAAGATCATAGTGTAGCAAAGTGATTCACCAGTTGGAGCACCTCACTGGGGCTAAGAGCGGTGCTGCACAGTTTTATCCTTTAGTTGTCTCCGTTCACCTTGTGACTTATCCCTCAAGCTGGGTCACCTATGGTCTCACCCTTTTGAAATAAACCAGTGTTTTCACCCAATAGTCCTGTGATAAATGAAGGGGGGGGGGAGAGCTCCCTTTTATGAACAGCCAGCCAGCAAGTAGCTATAAAATCCCTCTTAGTAGCTGTTCTCTAATTGCTCTACCTGTAAAGGGTTAAAAAGTCTCACTGCTATGCATAGGTAAAAAGGAGTGAGTGGGCACCTGGCCAAAAGAGCCAATGGGAAGGCTACAACTTTTTAAAATTGAAACAAGACTCCCCTTTTGTCTGTCTGTGTTTGTTCTCCAGGGAGAGGTAGACAGGGCTGCAACTATGCTGTAAGAAGCTTGGGGCCAGGTATAAAAAAAAATCATCGGTATCATACCTAGAAACTACTCATTTGAAACCCCAGATATGTAAGTAGACCAGGAAATGTCTAGGAAGGCGCGATCAGGTTTATCTCTTTATTTCTTTATGGCTTGTGGACTCCTCTGTGCTAACCCCAGATGCTTTTGTTTTGCTTGTAACCTTTAAGCTAGACCTCAAGAAAGTTATTCTTGATGCTTAACCCTTGAAGTTTTTTTTTTTAAATCTAGCAAATGCCTAAATTCCCAGATGATTTTTTTTTATTAATAAAATTTACCTTTTTTTAAGAACAGAATTGAAGGTGTGTGTCTTAAGAGGTTGGTGTACGTTGTTTAATTAGCTGGTGGAAACAGCTGATTTCCTCCCCCACCCTCCCCTTTCTCAGCTCTTCCTCAGAGCGGTGTAGAGGGGGACGGGGGGGGGAGGAGTTGGATTGGGTTTGAAAGGGCTTGAGGGTACCCAACAGGAAGGAATTCCCAAGTGTGCCTTCCTGGGTTCACAAAGGGGATTTGCATTTGGGTGGTGGCAGCGTTTACCAATCCAAGGTCAGAAAAAAGTTGTAACCTTGGAAGTTTAATACAAGCCCGCAGTGGCCAGTATTAATTTTTAGAGTCCTTGCATGACCCCACCTTCTGCACTCGAAGTGCCAGAGTGGGGTATCAGCCTTAACAAGTCCCTTCCAGCTACCACTTAAAAAACAAAAACAAAACAACCACCTTTAATCCTAGTAAAGACAAACCCCAAATGTAGAGTTTCACACCTTTAAAATAGAAAGGAAGCTTTGGTTACATAACCCCCTAATACAATTTTAAAGGTGTTAAAACTGTCTACACTAAGCCTATACCTATATTACAAGCTAGGAGTGTGATTCCCACCCCACACAGACATACTTGTCCTAGCTCTCCCCTGAGCTAGCACACTAAAAATAGTTGTGTAGCCAAGGTAGCACAGGCAGCAGCCGCACAGGCTAGCCACGCCAAGTACATACATATGGAATTCAGGCTGTTTTGTACTTAGCACAGCTAGTCCCATGCCACCACTGCAGCTGCCCATGCTACCTCAGCTACACTACTATTTTTAGGACACTAGCTCAGATGAGAGATAGCACAAGTATGTCTACATGAGCTAGGAGCCTAACCACCTCTTTTACTCTGTTTAGCCATGGTGGCTTTTTTTGGTACTCTTACTATGGTGTTTTTAAAACGTTTTCACACAGTTTGCAGGCATTTAACTCGTGACTGTTTGTATTAAAATCTGTTTAACTAGCTTCGTCATTTTTTGTGGAGTTCCCCTTTTTGAAGTTAAATGCTACTGTGGTGGGTTTCTTTGGTATTTCCTCCCGCCCCACCCTCACAAGGATGTTGAATTTAATTACATTTCAGTTGCTATTACCAAGCGATTCAGCTATATTCACCTCACGCACTGCCTCTTCCCTGGTGGGTTCCAGGACTAACTGCTCCAAGAAGCAGTCATTAATGGCATCTAGAAACTTTATCTCTGCATCCCATCCTGAAGTAATATGTACCCAGTCAGTATAGGGATAGTTGAAATAAACCATTATTACTGAATTGTCTATTTTTTATAGCCTCTCTAATCTCTCTGAGCATTTCACAATCACCATCCTGGTCAGGTGGTTGGCAGTATATTCCTACTGTTTTACTCTTATAATTCAAGCACGGAATTTCAATTCATGAAGAGTCTATGGTACTGTTTGATTCATTTATGATTTTTACTATTTTTGACTCTATGCTTTCTTTCACATATAGTAAAAAGAACAGGAATACTTGTAGCACCTTAGAGACTAACAAATTTATTTGAGCATAAGCTTTCGTGGGCTAAAACCTACTTCATTGGATGCATGCAGTGGAAAATACAGTAGGAAGATATATAGATATAGATATATATACACATACACACACACAGAACATGAAACAATGGGTGTTACCATACACACTATAATGAGAGTGATCAGTTAAGGTGAGCTATTACCAGCAGGAGAGAGAAAGAGAGAGAGAGAAGGAGAAGAAGAAGAAGGGGAAAAAAGGAAAAAAAGAAAAAAAAAATGTTGTAGTGGTGATTACCACTACAAAAAGTTTTTTTTTTTTCCCCTTCTCCTCCTCCTCCTCTCTATTATTATATTATTTGAAAGGATTTGCCATAAGGAATATTGACAGAATTTTAGCTTGAGCTATTGCAATGGCTAACTATGGGAAAGGCAGAGTGGGGGAATGGATAACTGCGTGCCGCCTTTCTCATCACCAAGTGGCCACCAGCACTAATATGCTTCCTACCTTTTGGCATTGTCCAGGAGGATGAGCATACTGGCTCCTTCATCGTCCTGGAAGCTTTCATAATGATGTCGGTCAGCATTCCCAATCAAATAATCAAAGACGGCGGTGTCAATGATATCAAGGAGGCGGGGGCCTGAGTCATAAGGTGAGGTCTTCTTCACAGCATCGCAGTAGCTCTCGTCATACTCCCACCTGCAGGCAGACAAGGGGAATCAAAGCAATGTCAACCAAGATGGCAATCTACTGCAACCCCCAGGCGCCCCGAAGAAGAGACTTGAGCACTTTGCAACAGTTTTAGACAAACATATCAGCTGACCTTTCAAGTTTTGTTTATAGTTGTCTTTTTACTCACTTATCAAAGAGAGTGGTGTTTAAAAAGTGGATTTTTTTAGGGCTGTCAATTAATAGCACTTAATTCATGCAATTAACTCAAAAAAATTAATCACGATTAATTGCCATTTTAATCGCACTGTTAAACAATAGAATATTAATTGAAATTCATTAAATATTTTGGATGTTTTTCTACATTTTCAAATATATTTTCAATTACAACACAGAATACAAAGTGTACAGTACTCACTTTATTATTTTTATTACAAATATTTGCACTGTAAAAATAAAAAATTGTCTTTTTCAGTACACTATTCCTACTGTCTCAATTTATTTTCCTCCATCCAATCCAACTTCTCTCTCTACTGAAAATGACCCAAGCAAAATTACCAGTGACCCCTGCCTGGCCAAGTCTAAAGGCCTTCTCTGTCTACTCATTCTCCTTTATAGCACACAGAAGGAAATATCAGGGTTAGAGTTACTGTGCCCTCTCCCTTTAAGAACTGAAGGTCTGCTGAGGGGGCTCAAAGGGGATAGTTCTGGTCGCAGCAGCAGAATTTTGGTGTGCTATGAAAAGACTGAGCTGAAATGGGGTTGTGTAAGCTGTGTGTGTGTTTTTGGACACTAAGTTTAATAAAATCCAGTTTTAAAATGGTCCCTGGTCTGGGAGTGTAACACCTTTGACACAATGATCGTCCTTTATACTCTGAAAACCTCACCTGCACGCATTTCCATGATACAATTTGTCTTCTACTTCTGACTACTCCTTCAGAGTTTTGTTTGGAAGCACCCCATTTTCTTCTCCACTGGTAAGCTTTCAGGGTAGAGCCCTGCGTGGGATTTTTTTTAATCCCGCCCCTGCTATTATAGCAGTGGGTGCTGCAGGACCTGCGGGATCCCAGTCCTGCTGCAGGGCTCTGTTTCAGGATTCTCTGTCTTCTCTCCTTTCTATATACTCATTCTCTATGTCTGGGGTCCTCAAACTCTTTCATTCTGCAGACCACTCTACAGAAATCTCTTATGGAACAGCTCCATTCCCAATACCCAAACCTACAGAGCTTACTTCTCAAAGTATTTCAATCTTTAGACCACCAGGAAGTGCTCCATGGATAACATTTTGAGAATTGTTGCCCACCCCAGCAGTTTCATGCTGATTTCACAACGAAAATTTATCTCCAGTGTCTACCCGCACTACCCCATCCTCAACATCCTGCCACTGTTTCAACCTCAAAGTGGCAAAAGGGACAAAGTGGCTTTCCTCCCAAAGCTTTTTGTCCCCCTTCATTATCACAGTTAACAACTCCATTCTTTTCCTAGTTACCAAGCCTTGCAACATGGGCGTTATGTCCACCTCTCCACAGCCAGGCTCTTGCTAAGCCTTGTCGTTTCTTCCTCTTTCTCAAATCCATTCTTCCTCTCCGCACAATCTGCTAATACCCTGATTTATGCCCTACCCATCTGCCATCTTTACTAGTAATAAGTACAACTTATACAGCACCTTCCATCCATGGATCTCAAAATTCTTCACAAAACATTAACTAAGACTGAAAACCCCTAAGGAGGTTTGTATTCCCATTTTACAAAACGGAGAGGTTAACTGACCTGCCCAAAGTCAGAGTGAGTCAGCAGCAGAGGCAGAAATAGAATTTCGCTGCTATAACCATTACCAATGCTGTCTCCAGAGGACAGGAATAAGTTCTACGCTGGCCTCCCTGTATTTCACCTATCCTCTATCCAAAATACTATGGGCCAAAGTCTTCTCCTCTTATTGCTCTGACAGTCCTCAAATCCTTTCACTGGCTTCCTCCTTTTCTTCCTGCATCAAGCCCAAACTCCACGTCTTCACCTTCAATATTCTGTACATCACGCCGACATCTCATCTTATATTTCTTCCTATGCCCCAGGCACACTCTATGTGTTACTCATACCACTCTCCTAAATGCTCCCCTGCCTCCTCCTCACAGTCTTTAATTCATATTTTTTATGACAGCTCTTACTCCACTTGGAACAGCTTTCCCTTTCCCCTGCACCATGCTACATTCCCCTTTCTAGTCACCATTTGTCAATCAAGTTACCACACTGAGCTTTCTCCAGCACCATCTGCTCCTACATTTACTTCTGATAATTTGTATTCTATTGAAGAGTTTAATTGTGACTCCGAAGGTCAGGGATCTTATCTAGTACATGGTTGTAGAAAGCTATGTACACTAATGGCACTAAATGAATAATGTTAAACAGGATTATTCAAGACAGAGCAGAAGCAGCAGCTTTGAGAAGAAAAACTCCTACACAAATATCTTCCATAATTAGGAGCAGCAGAAAGGACATTACATGTCATATGGAACATATGCATATTTCTTCCCCTAATCCTGAAGACAGGTTTCCAAAGAGTGAAAGCAGCAATATAGTTAAGTACATGACAAAAGAGCAATGTCATTTGATCCTATCTGCATGGGCAAGAACAAAGTATTTTATAACATAAGGATTGTCAGGTTAGACCTGGAGCTTGTCTACACAGTGGGGTAAGGCACTTTATGGAAGTGTGATTTCTGAAGTGCACTAAAGTATTGTGCATTTATAGTCCACATAGACCCTGCTGGTGTGCTTTAACATAATGGTGTTTGAAATAGTACTATGCTAGAGCACACATGGGAACTTATAATGCATGCCAACAGGGTTACAATTAATGCATAACACTTTAGTGTGCTTTAAAATCATGCCCTTATAGTGTGCATTACCCCACCATGCAGACAAGCTCTAGCTCTCACTCCAACATGGTAAAACATAGCATAAATGGGCCCTCTAAGTTGAGAAACAACTTCTTAACAGAAGCAAAATGTTTCCTGTTCTCTTTTCCACAAATACATCATCAAGTGATCCATCCCGTCATCCATTCCCAGCTTCTAGCAAACAGAAACTAGGGACACCATCCCTGCCCATCCTGGCTAATAGCCATCGATGGACCTATCCCTCCATGAATGTATCTAGTTCTTCTTTGAACCCTGTTATAGTCTTGGCCTTCACAACCACCTCTGGCAAGGAGTTCCACACACACAAAAGTTCAGATTCTTTCTGTGAATAGCTAGCTAGTTAGAAACTGATGTAAATAGCTAAACCAAAAATCTAGTTCAGCAAACAAGATTTCAGGGGCTGAAAATGTTTTTCTGGTCACCTGTCCTGGATCAATGCTTGGAAAAGTTTACTGAGCTTGAAATCATTTGGGCTAGTCCTGGCAAAGTGTTTCTAACCTAATGAGTTTTTGAGATACCGTGTCTGTCTTATAACTTTCAGGCCCACACTGGTCTCCGTCTAACAGTGCTCTTTGGACATGGGTCCAGATCCCTACATGTTGCTAGTATACAAACAAACAACTTTTCAGTTCTAAACTATTTAAGGTGAGATATACTTTGCACAAAACACACAAAAATTTGATCTTTAAAAAAAAAAAAAAAATAGGAGAGAACTTCATCTCTTCCAAGCTCCACAGAATCTCCCTCAAACACACCGAAATTACTTTGGTATGAAAGCTTTTGACATAGGTCCACAACAAAAAAACCCATAAAAATAGAACCAATAAAAACCCATGAAATTAGGCAAAAAGACTACTAACTCAGTGTCACAGGGTTCTGTTGAGCCAAATAGGGGCACAGTATAAAAGAAAGCCTCAACAGTGAGAGGTAAGCAGCTGAGATTCCACAGTCAACTCAGGTATGGTTGAATCACTCACTGACTTGTGTGGCAAGTTACTTTCCAGGGAAAAAGTGGGGAAAAAAATGACACTTAGCATTCCTGGATGTCCATAGGATTTTTTCCCTCTCCCTCAAATTAATGCTTGTCCCATCAGACGCCTTCACTAGTAGTTTTGGTTCAAGAAAACTGGCTGAAAGTTCCTTTGGATCTTGTGAATCTTTAAACAGCCCAAGACACGGCTAAGCATGCAAAGATTGGTGTACTCTGAACTGCTGCAGTAGGCCTATCGGGTTCTTATACCTGGCCAATTTGCCTTCACGGTAAGTCCTTCCCCAAGGATGCCGGTGCTTCTGAAGAGGCCAGACATCAGGCAGCCATAGCGTGACTGACCCCTCCATGGTATCTCCATCAGCACAAGCTGGTTCTGTTTCTCGACAATAGTAGCACTTCCCATAGAAACAGGTACTATTACCTTCAAAAACAAAAAAAAACATATCACAAGAACAGCAGTAACGCTATGAAAGCCCAAACAAAAGAGAGGAGCAGCCTGAAGGACCGTTAGAGAGATTTCCACAAAGAAGTCCTTTCAACAGTTCACTTCATTTCGCCTTCCTCTTCCTTCCCTCAAGAGGAAATCAAAACTTCTCTTTTTCTTTTGGAAAGAAGTTCCAAATGGAGAGATAACCAACAGGAAATTATTCATCTTTGACAAGATGAAAAGCTCACTTTAAAAGGATCCAGTGAATAGACAAGGGAAAACACACACACAAAAAAAACTACATTAGAAGAACATTATTAAGTTTGCAAAGTCAAGCACTCAGACATTAGGAAATTCAAAAATTTCTTGTGCTCACATGCTCAGGGTCTAATGGACTGCATATGTGGGGTTGGGAAGGAATCTTCCTCCAGGTCACATTGGCAGTGATTCTGGGGGGTAATTTGCCTTCCCCTGCAGCGTGTGGGCACGGGTCACTTGCTAGGATTATCTGGGTATACCTCCTTTAAACTTGTCCATGCCTTTACAAAGGACTCAGGCACTGGTTCATCTCTGTCCTTCCTAGTCTCTGCTTGTAGCACATAATAGCCTGACTTAATTTCGGTTGTTGGATTTAGCAGGAGGGGGCTGGTGGCCTGTGATATACAGGAGGCCAGACTATATGATCTGGACGCCCTTTCTGGCCTTAAATTCTGTGACTATGACATTGAACAACGAAGAGGAAACAAAATACTGAATTAGTTGCTCATTAAGTGAGCACTAACATCCAGTGCAGTGAATGAGAGAGGGGTCTAGTGGGAAAAAATAGTATCTGATCATGCACAAAGGGGTCAAATTAAGGTCGCACAGGCAATCTTAATTCTGGCATTTCCTAACTTCTGAGTGCTTGGCTTTGCAATCTTAATTATATTAAGTTTTTGTGTTATATCCTAGGTTTAAAAAAAAAAAAAAACAAAAATGCGCAAATGCGGGGGGGGAAATTCTATCATTCTGACACCTACTTGGGTCATCTGCAGGATTGGATCCTTTAAAACTCTATTGCAAAGACCTCTGCCATTCGAGCAAATGGAGTAGCTGATAGCAATAGTAGGTTGTCATCCTCTATGTGGACTAGTTCTGGGCGGGGCGGTGGATGGGACACTGCCAGAGGATTTCACTGCTTCTGACAGCAGAGAAATGATGAGACTTAGGAATCTTATGTTCCATTCCAGGCTTTGGAGAGAAGTGTGTTCTAATAGGCAAAGATTCTTCTGCCTATCCTTCCCTGCCCCCTCACCTTGACCCCTGCTGCTACATCCTTCCAATCTGTTTCACCCCCATCTCCAAGTCCCAGGCTGGGTCTACACTACAGCGGGGTCCGACCTAAGATACGCAGCTTCAGCTACGTGAATACCGTAGCTGAAGTTGCGTATTTTAGGTAGGCTTACCTGGCGGTGAGGACGCGGGAAAGTCGACCGCTGCCGCCGACTCCGCTGCCGCCTCTTGCCGAGGTGGATTTCCGGAGTCGACGGCAGAGCGATCAGGGATCGATTTTACCGCGTCTTCACTAGACGCGGTAAGTCGATCCCCGATAGACCGATTGCTACCCGCCGATCCGGCGGGTAGTGAAGACATGCCCCCAGTCTCTTGCCCAGCCAGCCCTAGTTCCTCTGCACCTTCTGGCTCCTCATTCCCAGTTTCCCCTCTCAGCTCCTCATTTAATCTGCTTCTTTTCTCCCAACCTCCAGTCACCCTACCACCTTGTCCTCTGCACCCCATCACCGTAGGTTTGGCTCTTGTCCCCTTTGCTTTCAAATCAGACAGATTCCCCCTCCATGCTGCTTTGGCATCAGCAAAGGGAGCACTGACAGCAAAAGAGACACTGGCTCCATGCTCCATGTAACACTCCCAGCCACAGCAAAGACAACAGCTGCGACTAGAGAGAGAAAGAGAGAGAGAGAGAGAGTCCTCCTTTAGACCCTGGCTGCAGCCTGCCTAGTGGGGATGGAATCTTCACATTTTTAAAAGGATAATAACTTGGCCAAATTTAGTCAGATTTCATAGGGGTAGCAAAAGGCACATCCCTGACACAAAGGCCACCATGTTTCTAAATTTCAAGTCCCTATTCCACAGAATGGGGGCACAAGAGCTCCCCCCCTTAAAAAAAAATAATAAGTTGCCTGAATTTTTGAACATAGGCGAAACAACAATTTTTCATTAGCCTCATTTTCTGAAACAGCTGAACCATTTTGACTGAAATTACAAAAACACACACAACCTCAGCATGAGGCAGAGACCTGGCATGGTATATTTCAGCCTGAACAGTTAAAGTCTGGCAGAGTTATAAACAACTGAAAATATAGTCCTATAACTGGAAGCGTCTGACAACCTTAATAATAAGTGCTACCAGCCCTGCCTATCATACATACATAAAAACAATACATTGTTAATGAACAGTTGTCTAAATATGTTTTCTGACAAAGAAATATGATACTTTATAATCTGATTGAAGTACTAATGGTTGTAGCACAGGGCATTTTCTGAGGCATAATGACCAGCTGGCAGGACTCTGCCCTTGAGCTATTAATCTCCAGAAAATACCCCATCAACATTACTACTATAAATTAAATGTATGAAACTGTTCTGGGACATCTAGTTATGAACATCTTATCCCGTTCTATAACCATGTTGCTATACCAGGCACACTGTTGGTGCTACACAAACATCATCATCCATCACCATCTTGTATGTTAGCAAGCCACATCATTCCAACCGTCCATTCACTTTACTCAGAGTAAAATATAATTCCATGTTTTCAATTCAGGTCTATTTCTAAATTCTTCTGACTGCTTTTGACATTAGGAAGAAAATACTTATTCAAACAAATATCTGCAAAAGAGAACGTACAAAAATTACAGGCAAACCAAAGTATTTTTTGTTGAAAAATAATCCCACCCCCCTTTCCCCACCAAACAAGGTTATACCAGTGTTAAAATCCCTCCAAAGGGCTGGAAGCAGTTTATCAGGTTCCTATATAGTAGTTAACTGTTCTACAGTTATGTCAGTTTCCCACTGCTCTTTTTTTTTTTTTTTAAATAAACATGCTTATTTTCAATGGACTGCACGATACCTAGAACCCACTTACCCAGCATCAGGAATGTACTCAGCAGCTGCTCTGTTGCAACGGGTTTGATCTCTGTACGCAGATTCACAAACCTGCCAATCACCAGTGGAGCTCGCCGGAAACCCAGAATTCTGTTTCGGGGAGGGAAGAGGGGTGACAAAGTATGAGCATTTTAACAGGAATAGCAGTTTCAAATCTAAAAACCACATCAGATCTCCAAGCCACTGAGCAAATTCAAAGATGGTTGCCTTATAGCAGGTGCTAAACTTGGCACCTCATTGGAAATTAACCCTTCACCATTTGTACCTTCTATCTTCTTTCAAGACTTTCCTTTGGTTAAGGAGGGCTGGATGTACGAGACTCCCTTTACAGCCCATCAGCAATGCTCCTATATTGGTCTGAGTGGTCACTGCAGAGCAGCATGAGATGCACCTTTTCTTCAAGGGCCAAATACAGTGTCTTCACAGAACTCAACCCCGGAAATGAGACCTCATATCACAAAATATATTGTCTCTCATGTAGCAGCTCAGAGCAAACACCACAGGGCCTTGGGCTGGCCACATGGAAAGATAATTTATACTAATTCCCAGAAACCACCTGATAAACTCTGTTGTAATTTAAACTCCAATTCAGTTAAACTTGAGAGCAGACAAGCTGGTTTGAGAGAACTGGGTGTCTTTGGAAAACACAAAGACATTTAGAAACATGAGAGAGGTGGGAAAGATAGTTTAGCAGGTAAGCACAAGTCTGTCAGTGAGTTCTGTTCCTGTGTCTGTTAGACTTACTGTGTGACCACAGGCAACTTGGGTGTTTAGGGTGGGATTTTCAAAAGTGCCGAAGTGAGTTTGGAGCACAAGTATCAATACAATTTGCACTCTTAACTCACTTAGGCACGTTTGAAAGACCCACCCTTAACCTTTATGCCTCAGTTGTCCCCTCTGTAAAATGGAAATACTTATCTCACAGAGGTACTATGAAGGTTAGGTCTTTAACATTTGTAAATTGCTTTTAGAGCCTCAGACAGAAAGCCCAAAAGAAGTGCAAAGTGTTATTCAAAATAGGCAAAGAAGAATGTTTGTCTTAACAAATCATGCCTGAGATATACAGGAGAGTAAAAGAGTCCAACAGATTTGGATGTGTGCAATTATCTAATTTGTATGAGCAAATGTGATAGCCATATGCAAAGGGGCACAGAATTAAGACTATTTAAAATAGGTATCCTTTGAAGTGTCAGCATCAGAGTTAAATATTAGCACCCTATTGTGATGAATGGGAAAGATGTCAGTTCACACCTCACCAGAACCATTGCTTAGGTATAAGACAGCACTACATGGAATCATATTCAAGAGGTCATCTTTGCAACATAACCACAAGAAACATACTTAAAAAAATAAAAAAAATAAAGCTTCCAATTTGAAGTTGTCGTGGATGCCAGAAAAAAATAGTACAAGTGGTCCAGATCCACCCCAGGTGTCAAACTCATGCTCCACAGAGACCCTTCCCACAGATCTAGGAGCAACAATTTTCGGCTCTGAAAAAACTCTGATCAGACCTTCTTAACTGAAAGTAGGCAGCTGCCACACAAGTCCTGAAGAGGTTGTAAATTACGAGAAAAAGTAGGAAAATCCAATCTCTCACTGGACAGCCCTAGAGAAACAAGAACCCAATGGCATTGGGGCAGTATCCCTTATAGAAACAGAAACTTTACTCAATTTAGTCCAATATAATCCTATTGTAGGAAAAAGTGTGGCTGAGAAAGGATATCACAGTGCCCTATGCAGGAAAATAGACCCTACTTTGCCTCCCTGATTGTGAAATATGAAAGAAAACTGGCATAAAGTTCAGAGCAAAAATAGTCTGAATATGTTTTGCTTTGTACAATTCAACACAGCAACTGTCATGCTAGATCAGACCTATGGTCGAACGTCCAGTATCCTATCTCTAACCGAGTCCAGTACCAGACAAGTCAGAGAAAGGTGCAAGAAACCACCCAGTTCCTAACAGTTCACAATTGGCTTAATATCTCTTCTAAAAGCTATTGTAGTATTAACTATGTGACCAAATCCCTTTCTGAATCTTGCTCAGTTTTTGACCTCAATGATATCGTCTGGCAATGAATTCCACAGCTGAATTGCATGTTTTGTGAAAATATATTTCCTTTTATCAGTTTTGAATTTGCCCTCTTTCAATTTCATTTAAACTCCCTTTGTTCTTGTGTTATGAGACAGAACAGAACGTTCCAATTCACCTTCTCTAGATCATTCATTATTTTGTATACTTTTATCATGTCCCCTCTTATTCACCACCTCCTTTCTAAAGTAAGAGATTCCAACATTTTCACTTTTTCTTCATATGAGAGGTTTTTTTTCATTCCCCCAATTATTTTCTATACCCTTTTCTAAAACCCCTTCTAATTATGTAATAGCCTTTTTGAAATGGAGTGACCAATACCTCAAGCAGTATTCTAGATGAAGCTGCACCACTGATTTTCCACTCCTTATGTATCCTAACATCTTATTTGATTTTTTGACAGCAGCTGCACATTGAGCTGAGGTCTTCACATTGAGCTGTCCACAATGATTCCCAGACCCCTTTCCCAAATTGATCATTAATTTAGACCCTTCTAAGGTATATGAGTAGTTGATTTTTTCCCTCCAGTGTGAATTACTCTGCATTTACCATCAATATACTTCATTTGTCATCATGTTACCCACTCACCAACCTTGGTTAGGTGCCTCTGATGTGCTTCACAGCCCTCTGTGGACTTGACTAACCTAAATAACACTATATCATCTGAAAAAAAAAAAAACTGCTTCCTCACTGCTCACCCCCCTTCCCAGATCACCGACAAATATACTAAACACAAGACCTAGTACAGAACTTTAAGGCACCCTCATTCTTCACTTTTTGACAAGATGAAAATTGACTATTTGACTCACTGTCTCTTGGTTAGTTTTTGATCCATGATAATACTTTACCTCTCACCCCATGACTACTTAGTTTCTTTAGCAGTCTCTCGTGAGGAACCTAATTAAAACCCTTTGAAAGTCTACGTAAACTGTGCCCATCTTGTTCTTTTTTATCCATTACTTTGTTGACATGTGCAAAGCATTCTAATAAGTTAGGGTGATACTATTTCCTTTCGCAGAAACCTTGTTCATTGGACTCTATCATGTCATGACGTTTTATAACGTTTTTTGTTCTACTCAATGAGCAGGTTGGAAACTGATGTCTCAGGCACCCTCTCTGAAGTGAACTGGTGCAAAAAAACCAAAACAAAAACAAGAGAATAATTAAATAGTTAACCCAATAGTTCCATACCTGTCCAAGTGAAAGGCTGCCACCTCCGCATTGTGTCTGTCATATCCAGCATATGGCTCTCCTTCTACTACGTAGTCTCTGGCATATCTGTAAATGCAATGAATGATGGAAAAACAAAATGATTTATGGGGGATTCTCCTCAGTAAAGTTAAGAGTCACACAAGCAAGAATCATTGAAGTGAAATTGGCTCTGGGTCACCTCTAAAATGATTTCTTGTGGGAGAGGAGGACTGAGTTTAGTGAGATTAAAGAGTGTAAAGATTAGCAGAGAAGTACATAGTGAGAACAGGGTAGTCACGCATTGATCTGAGTCACCTGGTAAGCTAGGACCAGTCAAACAAAATGAGTTTTAATACAACCAAAGCGCAAGGTCATACACCTCAGAGCAAAAAATACAAGCCATACCTATAGAAGACTCTATCCTAGAAAGCACTGACTCTGAAAAGGATTTAGTAGTCATAGTGGACAAAACTCAACTTCAGCTCCTAGTGTGATGATGTGACAAAAAGTGCTAGTGCAATCCTTGCATGTATAAACGGGGTCAATAACAGACTGAGAGGTGACTTGATTACAGTGAATAAGTATCTTCCTAGGGCAAAAATACCAGGAATTAACAGGCTCTTTAATCTAACAGAAAGAGACATAACAAAAATCAATGGCTGGAAGCTGAAGCCAGACAAATTCACTTTAAAAAGAGAAAAAAAAGTGCCTTCTAATTTGAAGGTGATTAACCAATGTAACAAACTACCAAGGAGAATGGTGGATTCTCCATCTCCTGATGTCTTCAAATCAAGACTGGATGCCTTTCTGTAAGATATACTTTAGTCAAACACAAGTTACTGAGATCAATATGGGGGTAACAGAGTGAAATTTTATGGCATGTGATATACTAGATGATCTAATAATTCTTAAAATCTGCAGCTAGTTAGTGCAAGTTAGACAATTAATAGCGCTAGGGACTACCCAGAACAGGTACAGCAGCAGTGCATGTCTGCCACAATATCTGCTAGTGTGCTTTAATCCTGACCCACCTTTTGGTTGAGAGGCTAGTTTATGACTAAGGCTACTATTTAATCATGGGTATTTTTAGTAAAAGTCATGGACGGGTCACGGGCAAGAAACAAAAAATCATGACCCATGACCTGTCCATTATGTATACCATAAATACCCGATTGAGTC
>NW_020664563.1:11656958-11674177 GCF_002925995.2 Terrapene triunguis | reverse complement strand
GGGGAGAAACGCTCTCAGAGGCGGAGTCCGCAGCACCAGCGGCTGTGGGGGGAGTCCCAGGGGGCCAGCAGCTGCTCCAGCTGCCACTGTGGGGGGAGCCCTGGGGTCATCTGCTGTTCCAGCCGCCCCGGGACCACTGCCAAGCTGCAGCTGCTCCCACTGCCCCAGGGACTGCTGCTCAGGCGGTCCCCAGAGCCAGCTGCCAGGGGCCGCCAGAGTAGCAGCTGGTGCGGCTGGTCCCGAGGCCGCTCCAGCAGCGGCTAGTGTGGCTGGCTGCAGAGCCACTACAGCAGTCCCCAGAGCCAGTTGCTCGGGCAGCCCTGGGGTCAGCCACTCTGGCGGTTGCAGAAGTCGCAGGAAGTCATGGAATCCGTGACAAACACAGAGCCCTACTTATGACCCTGAGGAGAGGTCCAGTCAAATCCTTGCTTTAGAACATAAGAATGGCCATACTACTTCAGACCAATGGTCTATCTAGCCCAGTACCCTGTCTCCCGACTGTGGCCAACGTCAAATGCTTCAGAGGGAAAGAACAGAACAGGGCAATTATCGAGTGATCCAGCCCCTCTCATACAGTCCCAGCTTCTGGCAGTTAGAGGCTTAGGACACCCAGGGTTGTGTCCCTGATCATCTTGGCTAGTAGCCATTGATGGACCTAACCTCCATGAATTTATTAATTCTTTTTTTAACCAAGTTACAGTTTTGGCCTTCACAACATCCCCTGGCAACAAGTTCCAAAGGTTGACTGTGCCTTATATGAAGTAGTACTTCCTTATGTTTGTCTTAAACCTGCTGCCTATTAATTTCATTGGGTGACCCCTGGTTCTTGTGTTACGTGAAGGGATAAATAACACTTCCTTATTCATTTTCTCCATACCATTCATGATTTTATAGACTTCTGTCATATTTTCCCTTAGCTGTCTCTTTTTCAAGCTGAACAGTCCCAGTCTTTTTAATCATATGGAAGCTGTTCCATACCCCTAATTATTTTTGTAGCCCTTCTTTGTATCTTTACCAATATTCATATATATTTTTTCAGACAGGGTGACCAGAACTGCATGCAATATTCAAGATGGGGTATACCATGGCTTTATATAGTGGCATTAATATTTTTTCAGTCTTATCATCTATCCCTTTCCTAATGGTTCATAACATTCCCAGGAGCCAGCGCCCCATGCCAGCAGCTCCTCCAGCATGGTTGTACCGCCCCCAGCCCTGCCCACTGCACTAGTATGACCAGGGACAGCTGCTGGGGAGCATGGTACCCACCCCAGCTGCTCCTGGGAACAACAGCCTACCAGACTGCTGCTTTCACTGCTGCAGTTCCCGGTAGAGCCCTGCAGCTCCGTGGATACCAATTTATATCCACAGATATAGATTTCGTATCTGCACAGGGCTCTACTTTTTTGACTGCCCACTCAGTCGCTAACTCTCCAGACCTACCAGATTCAATCAGAAAGATGGTAAATAGGGAACCTGACTACCTGCTGTGGAGCCGAGTGTGGGCAATTGCTTAAAAACTTCCAGAATCCTATGAAAGAGAGGCAGGGATAAACTCCTACATCCTTGCCAAAAATTCCCCTCTGCATCCCCTCTTTTCTCACATGCACTGCATACCACCACAAATTGACTGGCATTCCTAAAAACATTCCTGGTTGTACATGTCCTTGATGTGTACATTTTGCCTGCCTGCACACAGACATTCAACTACTGGAATGTAACTTAAGGCTTTGTGTACTTCTTTATGGCATTCAGTTATAGAAAAAGCACTACAGAAATACAGTAACAAGACATGGTATTTACAAGATGCATGCAGTATCCTGTGCAAGCTGTATCACCACCACTTCAGTGCAAAAAGTTCATACTGTTTCAAAATAGTGCAGTCCAAGGATACAACTCCAAATCAGGTGTGCAAGTCGCCATTAGAGAAATGGTACTGAAAATTCCAGCAGTCCACCTTTTCCTCAAGGAAAGTTAGTTTAGAAAGCATTACAGGCATACACAAGCATACATAATAAGCTTTATGGTGGAACGTTCAATCAAGGCAGAAATGCAATTTCCATATTGACAAATACAAGGAAGAACATAAAATATTACATTCCACTGGTAGCACCACAACCTTCTAGGCCTAGTTTGAAGATGACCATCAATTTCCATTTCTTGACCCCCCATGACTCACTCCCATAAGGCACCCAGATCACGACAACTAGCCTGGCAGACAAGCTGGCAGACAAGCTGAATATTACCAAATCACCAGCATGGCTCCACTCCACCTTCTGTATACTAGACTGCATCATATGCAATATGGACATATATCAGTTTATAAATTAATGAATCAACAGGGAGGAAAAAACTCAAACAGGGTTTTTTATCCAGTCACTGATGGATATATATTTACCTCTTAGGTTTGAAGACCACTTTCTGTCCCCCTTCAAGTATCAGCAAAGCTTTCAGCTGGGTCCCTTTGTAGCCCACATCAGCTTTTATAATTTTCTTGGTAGCCATGGCATGCATAACAGCCCCTAGCTCCGGCGTCTCCTCGGGATACACTTCCCGTGGTACCACCCACTGGGCGGCAATCTCCCAGGGGGACTGCAGTGTATGATCAAGTCGGGGGTCTAGCTCCACACGCAAGCTTGCCATCACGCGGTGAAAGGCCCGCTGGTCCTCCCGGTTGGCAGCTGAAGTGTCCAAGTTGTCAATGAGGAAAACTTTTGTGAAAATGAAGATGACAAGGAGGATGGCCAGCAGTACCACTCGCTGCTTTAGCTTCATGGTGACCTTCAACCCTTCTCTCCTGACCCTCTCTTCCAAGGGCTACAGGAAGTCTATTAGAGATCAGGGTCAGGAGGGGGATGTTAATGCTTTTCATTCATAATTTTCACTCTTGTGGGTCTATCATCACTGAAGTATCTTCCGGTACCCCTACAAATTAACCAAAAAAAAAAAAAAAAGGTAAGTTTCACAGGTACCTATCCTCTGGTACCATCAACTCAAAATCTAGTCATTTTTGCTAAGCACGTTAAAGAGTACTGCACTTTCACCCAGCCCCAAACTTTCCTGCAAATTTTTGTGGTTTCACAATCCCATTTTCCTCTTTTGTAAACACTCTCCCCTGTTGCTCTGTGAGCACCCCACACAAACAAGGGGAAAGGACTGATACAGTTAAACGAACGATATATATAGAAGGCTGCCAAATGAAACATTCTTTATTATTGCACTTACAAGTAACAACTGAAATTATTGTAACTACAGTAGGCAAAACATTTGGAAAGAATTATTATTTAAGTTGATGGTACCACATTTAAAAGCAGAAAAGGCTCGTTTAAAAAAAAAATTGTGGTCCCTATAATATCTCCAAGTTCTCTACACTGTCTCAAGAAAATCAAAAGTATGACATCAATTCCGGTGTACTAAATCCATCCTTCCTAGCAGTTTGCAAAAGTGATAGCCAAAAACATCTCCAGAGCAAACAAACAGAGGAGAGAGAAACAATAGACAATCAACAGCCTCACAGACACAAAGGAAGTAAAAAAAAAAAAAAAAAATCACCTTGTGCTGAAACCTCAGCACGAGCAACTATGCTGTGGTACATCTATGTCTTCATATTTAAGACAGATGCAAGACATCTCCCTGTTCAATAAATTTTGGCTGATAAATTATCAATTAAGGCCCATCCGATGAGCAGTTAATCAAATCTAGTGAAATTAAGTCAAGAAAAGAATATTCCTACATTATTAATTAAACATAACCAGAATGCAAATGAAAACTGACACTACACCACCATCACTGTAGGACACTCATGGAGCTGGTAGAGATTGCACATAGTTTACGTTCCTTTATTTTTTTTTTTTTTCCAAAATGGCCACAAACTGCACCCTGAGCCGTAGATGCTCACTGGGATGAGCAATAAATGGATGAGGCAGAAGTTACATATTCAAGAAACAAGTAATACAAGTGCACTTGCTTAGTTATTTCACCATCAGTTTTACCATCTACAACACAAGGACAGCCAAAGTGCATCCCACTGGCCAAATGCAGATGACAGCCATCCCCATCTTCAGCATGCAAGTTGCGGCCCACGTGTTCAGATTAAGATGGACTACACTGCATATGAGAATCAGTATGTGTCTGCAGGCCATACACCCTGCGTTGAAGAGATGAGGGTAGCTGCGAATCTACTTTGTTTTAATGAGATCGATATCCTTGGGGTCCTAGCAAGTCACCACTGCTGTCCTCAGAGAGGCACAGTAGGAGCACTCCTGCATAAAATCTTAATGTTAGACTAAACCAATAAGCTGGGGGACAGCCTGCTGATCCACTGTTAAACCAAATTACAAGTGACAGGTAGGGACAAGCAGTTCCACACCCAATCAACAGATCTCCATATTTTGAAAATGACTCCTTGTTCAGCTGGCTAACAGTTTTAAATGTGCAGCATAAAAGATAGTAACTTTAGCCCCATCATTTTCAGTTTGTCTCATTTGTGAGGTGAAAGCTCAGTTCAGATTGCTCATTTCCGGTCACACATCTTGCTTCTCAAACACTATTGATAGCCCCCGTTTTCAGATATTAGTATGTAAACAATGTTATTGTAAAGGCAACTTGCATGCAGCTGACATGTGAATAACTCATTTAATGTGATTAGTCACTCAACACACCAAATTCCATGAAGGGAAAAGGAAGAATTAAAAAGGAGGCCAAATACCGAGCTGTTTCAATCTAGCACTACAGACACCTTATCTATGTAATACTTATCGGATCTGCCAGTTATAAAAAAGAACCTCTCCTGGTATTGATCGGAAACGAGCCAGGAAATTCACATAAGCTAAAATTCCTCCTTCAGTTCTATCTAGGAAGGGCAGAATTGCTCTGAACAGAATGTCTGTGGTATGCAGGTTGGCAATGGGAATCAGCAGTACTGATGGCAAACCTTCCCCTGACCAAAAAGGCCATACTCCTGCAAGTGCAGGATACAGGGCTTATCTTCCCTGCAACAGTTAGCTCCAATTAGTACACTTGGGTTACTCCACTCAAGCTAGTTTGAGTGACCACACTGCAAAGCACCACTCAAACTATACAGAATGATTAGATTAACAGCTGATGAGTTATAATCAGTGTTGTATTACCACTGCATTACTTCCTAGAGCTTTAGCAGCATTTGAGCTCCAATCATCCCTCCACTTATGGTTAACTAGCTCAAACTTAAAGCACCACTTAACTTGAGCTAGAGATTTGTGTATGTGGATGGGAGTTGGGTTAGGAGCTCAATCTAACATTGCAGTGAAGACACCCCCCCAAGACATTAAACACTCATCTTGAGCGTAACAAAAAGACCAAGCAGATTAATATGAACAGAATTTTATCTTCAATTCACTATATCTTTACTTTATTTATTCATTCATTCACTTTATTTCACTTCATTCTTTTAAATTTAACTAGTATAGGAACTTGCTTTCTTTTGTTTCCTTTTTGTAAATATCTCAGAGGTTTATGAGAGTTAACACTGGATCATATAGCCCACTTCAGAACCACTACTATCTACAATGGAAACACTTATTTAGGCTTTATTTATCCCAATACTGGACAGATTAAAGCACTTTGGGAAAGACTCTCCCACTTGGTACCTAAAATTTAGGCACCTATATATAAGTGGCCTGATTCTTAGAAACGCTGAGCAACCACAGATTCCTTTGATTTCCCAGGGAGCTATTGGTGTTAAACATTTCTGAAAAACAGACCACTTATACAGGCACCTACACTGCCCTTCATTGTTATCTCCCTTCCCACCAAGCCTTCTGTGTATGTTGTTAATTGGTATTTAATAAAAAATACTCTGTGAAAGATAATCATTCTTTGTCTCCTACACATTGTGGTTGCTGCTGGAATTAATACACAGTGGCAATTTGATCATTTGCTGAGAACAAATCAGAGTCAGGAATCATCAAAATTTTAATGAAAGGCAGCAAGTTAACAAAGCATGGCAGAGCGCTGTAATGAAACATTACTGGATCTCACTGTCAAAATGGTGCCTCAAAGCCTCCCTGATTCGAACTGCCCCCCCATTGTACTCCTCTAATAGCCCTAGTATCTGGCTGCTCAAAATCAGCTGCCAGGCGATCCACCTCCATGCTCCACCCCAGGGGAAACATTTAACCCTTCGCCTCACAAATATTATGGAGTGCACAGCAGGCTGCTATGACCATGGGAATATTTTCCTTGTTTAGGTCTAACCTGCCATAAAAACAGCCACAGTGTGCTTTTAATCTGCCAAAGCATATTCTATGGTCATTCTGCACCTGCTCAGCCTAATGTTGAAGTGCTCCTTGCTGCTGTCCAGGTTTCCCACGTAAGGTTTCATGAGCCACGGGAGTAAGGGGTACACTGGGTCTCCCAGGATCACTATGGGCATTTCAACATCCCCAATTTGAATCTTCTTGTCTGGAAAGAAAGTCCCTGCTTGCAGCTTTCTGTAAAGTCCAGAGTTTCTGAAGATGCATGGGTCATGCACCTTCCCGGACCACCTCATGTTGCTAGTGAAACAGCCACGGAGATCCACAAATGCCTGCAATACCATATAGAAGTACCCCTTTCTATTGATGTACTCTGTCACAAGATGGTCCGAGGCCAAAATTAGGATATGCATGCCATCTATCGCCCTGCCGCAGTTAGGGAATCCCATTGCTGCAAAGCCATCTACCATTTCATGCAGATTGCCAAGAGTCAGTGTCCTTCGTAGTAGTACGCGATTAATGGCCCTGCACGCTTGCATTAACGCAACCCCGGTGATGGATCTCCTTACTCCAAACTGATTTGCGACTGACCAGTAGCAGTCTGGAGTAGCCAGCTTACACACAGCGATTGCCACACGCTTCTCCACCGAGGGGGCAGCTCTCATTTTGGTGTCCTTGCGCTGCAGTGTTGAGGTGAGCTCTGCACACAGGTCCAGGAAGGTGGCTTTCATATCTGAAATTCTGCAGCCACTGCATGCAATCCCATCACTCAGTGCTTGTTTCCCGAACCCAAAAGTGACGGTCCTCCGCATCCAACTGCTCCATGAATGCCAAAAGTAATCTGGTGTTGTTTCTTTCCATGGCTCATAGCAGTTTGGCACCTCTGATTTGTGTTCAGATTGGGTGTTCATGATATTCTGCATGACCAGTCATAACGTGTTCATAACAGTGACAGTACAGAACAGTGCAGGATCCATCCTTTCAGACAGAGATGGCTGGTGCACAGTAAACAGGGACCGTTGAAAAATGCCACAAAACGCAGTCGGAAGCCCATGGAACACTGGGATAGAAAAATGCATCATGAGACGTTGAGCCCCTACCACGATGCACTGCGATCCATTCTGCCTTCCCACACCACCTAGCTGCAGAAGGTGGTGAGTTGCACAGTGCACTGCTCTCTCTGTCGATGCTAGAGCACCAACTGTGGATGTGCTCTGCTGAGAGAAGGAGCGTTATGAGAACATGTACAAGCAATGTAATTATACCGGGTTTTAATCATCGGCATAACTTTTGTCGACAAAACCCTTAGGGTACGCCTATACTACCCGCCGGATCGGTGGGTACTGTTCAATGTATTGGGGATCGATTTATCACGTCTCATCTGAACGCGAAAAACTGATCTGCTAATCGACACCCGTACTCCACCTTGGCAGGAGGAGTAAGCGGCGTCGACGGGGGAGCCGCAGCAGTCGACTTGCTGCCGTGAGGACTGCCAGGTAAGTCGAACTAAGATACTTCGACTTCAGCTACGCGAATAGCGTAGCTGAAGTTGCATATCTTAGTTCGAACCCCCCCGCTAGTGTAGCCCAGGCCTTAGTGTAGATGAGGCCTGAGAAAGTCCTTTCACGCAACGTTCTTATCTCCAGCAACCTTGCTGATTAAACAAAAGGCACAGTCCAAGAGTTTTATTACCTAAGTAAACTCCATGTACACACCCAGAGAAGAAAAGAATCACCCTTCACCCATGTTACCACATCCTCATGTCACAGAAAAAACAAATCAATATTTGAACATAAAAACAATGCCAGGTTTTTAATATTGCTGTTGTTGCTTTTCACTAAGTTCCCACAGATATTTCCTAATGGATTTCAACTCTGATTCTAGACAGTTCGGTATTATTTGCAAACACCAAGCCTTCCTACCCCATGCCCACATTACAGCACTTTTAAACACCAAACACATTCATTATGCACACAAACGTCTCAACTAAAGCATTCCCACCCACTTATTAAATAAAAACATATCTCAGTACTTTCCTGCCAGTCTGGAAGGTTACTCATGCGACAGCCAAACAGCAGCTAAACCACTCCCTTCCCCAAACTGGCACTCTCAGTGGCAGCAACACACCGTAGTCAGCTCTCTGCTACTTGTTGAGGAAATGTAATCCATTCATATTCTTAAGACTCGGGGTCCTGCAACAGCCAACCACCTCTAAGCCAGCCCAGCACCACTTTCCAAAAGCAAAAACAAGCAGCAGGCATAGCACAAAACCAAAAGGGTGTATACTCTGGCACCTGAGAAATTAGAAAAGAACTGTACTTAGAGGGCAACGCCATTACAGGGACAGAATCAAAATTATCTAATAAGGTGCCTGTCACAACGTTGTCTGGACACAATTTACAAGACTTTCACTTGGTCATTAGAATTTTCAAATAAGACAGAACAGGGAGAGGCCTCATTAGTCAGATCTGAACCCAGAATTTCATAGTTCAGTCTCATGAAATAAGCCTGCGAACAAATGCATCTTACAACTTTCTGTATGTACTCAAGTGCATGCTTAAATGGACTTTTATCTCTCCGAAGAACATAAAAACATAAGAGCTGTCATACTCAGTCAGACCATGGTCCAGCTTGCCCAGTATCCTGTCTCTGACAGTGGCCAGTACCAGAGCTTCAGGGGGAGAGAACAGAACAGGGCAATCATGGAGTGATCCACCCATCTTCCACTCCCAGCTTCTGGTAGTCAGAGGATTAGGGTCATCCTGAACATGGGGTTGTGTCCCTGACCACCTTGGCTAACAGCCATTGATGGACCTAACCTCCGTGAACATATTCAGTTCTTTTTCAAACCCTACCCAGTTATGCTTCCAGCCATCCGAAATACTATGATACTACTAAATACTCAGTTTCTTGTGTAAGAACATCCTATGAAGAGGACTGTAAGGTTCATCATAGTAAATATGGGGAAATTTGCTGAACAAAGTTTCCAGTGCAATTTATTTCAGCCTTCAGAGACCAATTTCTACTGGCGTCCCCCCATTCCATTCTGGCAGATTCCTTGGTAGCTTAACATCTATGTAGGAGGAGAGAGGGTATCAGCATAGAATTCTTTTATTCACATACTCCCCCAGACATTATCTTAGAATTTGCAGACACTCTTACCACCTCTCTTTCATTACCTGGTGATTGTTCTGTACTACCCTCGTGATATAGTGCTAAAGGCTTCCTATGAGTTTACTGGTCTGGTACAGCATCTCCCTGCTCCCTTAGTCTGTAACAACCTTCACCATACAACCCTGCAGGCAGTTCTCTGAGGCTGGGCCTAGCCTAGAATTTTTTCCTTAAGAAACACCTTCCATTGCACCTTCACCAGCGGCAGCAGTAGCGAGAGCTCGAGCAGAGACAAGGTACTGGTTGGTCACCAGCATTTTAACACTATGTCATGGAAACCTGACATGAAGATAAAAGTGTCAGTAACCACCAGCAATTTTTTTTTTTTTTTTTTTTTTTAACGACACCAAAACTCCCCCTATTGGGAGAGGTGGAGCGATAAGCAAAGGGGTAATTTAAGGAGACTAGTGTAGAAAAGGCCTTAAACTGATGGAAAATGACATGTATTTCCTTCTAGGTTTGATGTCAATGATGCTAAGAATAAGTTTATTCAGCTGACAAATAAAAAGATGCACTAAAAACTCAAAACTGAGATCTGAAAATCTATCTGCAATCTTAACTAATAATAGGCCCAATCCTGCCAGGTGATGAGCCCACCCTATCTCCGCTGGCCTCAACAGAAGCTGAAGGTAGTTAGCACCTCTACAGAACCAGAAGCATAGATTCTGGGATCAGATCTTAGCTGCCAATTTTGCTGACAACATGCAAGGCAGTACAAAATCTATCTGGCTCTCCTGGGACTTTGGTTTGCAAGTGGAAATAAATCGTTTTTTCTCACTGACTTATACCAGCCAACGGTCTGGCCTTCAATGTTGAGCGAGGCTCACTTCCTTTTAAAACAAAAAAACAAACAAACAAAATTGAGCCTGAATCCATACTTCTTATGACAGCCACATTTAATCTGTATGCTCAATGGTAAAACTTGTTTCATTTTTTTCATCATGTGACAATGTCATTTGCTGAATCACAGGCTTTACCTCCAAGCTTTCCCATAACCAGAATGGCTGTTCGAAGTGGAACCAACTTACTGAAAAGGCAAATTTTTCCAATTACATAGGGTGGAGAGGGTTTTTGTTTGTTTGTTTTGAGGTGTTTATTTTAGATCTAACTGCAAAGGCCCTGTAGAATGGAGGTAAGGTAAAACAGCAAAAAATTATTTGCTTTTGTTGTAAGATACACAGCGAAACATCTTGAGTGATCACCATAAGACTGGAAAAGTCAGCCAAATACAGACTGCACTGCACTGAATGCTTAGAGATACTTTTAAGTAAAGTGATCACTTAAGGCAGTTTTCCTGTTGTTGGAGGGGTCTCATTGTGCAGGTTTTACAGTACTGCTAGGTAGACTATGAGGTCTAATGACAGTATAAAAACACTGACCTTCACTGTAGTGTATTAGAGTTTGAGTCGTGTCAGAAATGGCTGGAGTACAAGACAGCACTCAAACAAGCCCTTCTTACTGAAGATTAGAGTAGAGAGTTGGAAGGGGATCTTTGTCCACTACCCATCAGCCACTGAGATGGTCCCAACAATTAAAGGTTTCAGAGTAGCAGCCGTGTTAGTCTGTATCCGCAAAAAGAACAGGAGTACTTGTGGCACCTTAGAGACTAACAAATTTATTAGAGCATAAGCTTTCGTGGGCTACAACCCACTTCTTCGGATGCAGTGTACTGTCTAATAGTTAGAACAAAGAACTTTGAGTCAGGATTCCTGGGTTCTATTTGTGGCTGCTGCTGACTGGCAGTGTGACCTTGGACAAGTCATTAAGCCATTCTGTGCCTCAGTTTCCCCATCTACAGAAGGGGGGCTAATATTTTTCTAATTGCTAGGACATGCGGGTATAGCTTTAATTGTTGTCTGTAAAGTGCTTTGAAATGCGAAGATGAAAGGGATCACAGAAGCATGAAATATTATTCAAATACTTTTCAAAGTCGAGTGGAGGAGGATTCTCGGGGGACTTCTCACAAGAGCAAGATCTTATTTGAATGATCAGCTATGCTTGGGAAAGGCTCACAACCAACCCAGGGAAAACTGTGCTAAAGACCCGTCCCTACCATAGGCAGCCACGGTAAAGCCCCATCAAGGTTTCCAATGCAAGTTACTTCCACCCTTGCAGACCCAACTCTGGTGGGTGACTGATCCCCTCAGAAGGGGGCCACTCTCCCTATCGCCCAACATACCAGCGTGGCTCCAGACGGGACCCCACACCGCCCCAGCGAAGCGGGGATTCCCGGAGAAAAGACCCCGACGCCCCTCGGGGCTTGTTGTCTGCCCCACGGGCGCCCCGGCACCGCACGGGAGGTCGCTGCTGCTCCCCTACGGACCCGAGGGGGCGATCGCGCCGCGGGGAAGGGGCGTGTCGGGCGGGAGAGGGGCGCCCCCTCCCAGTATGCGCGGGGCCCGTCCCCGCCGAGCCACGCAGGCAGCCCTGCCCACCGCAGCGGAGGGCCGCGGCCGCAGCTCTACGCGGCCCCCAGGCCGAAGGGGTCGAGCGCGGCGGGCCTGAAGCTCCCGACCCCGCTCACCTGCCCCGGCCCCGGGGCCGCTAGCGAGCGCCCTGCGCGCCGCTCCCGGAAAGGTGCCACCCGGCGCCCCGTACTCACCCCGGCCGGCGCCCGCGCGCCATCCCCGGCCGGCGCTGCCAATGCCAACAGCCCCGCGAGCCCTCCAACATGGTGGCGCCCGGCGCCGCAACCAATAGGGCCGCCTCATCCGCCACCACCGACCAATGGGGCCGCACCTTTCCCCGCTCCCTCACCGAAAGGACCACAGGGGCTCCCGAATAGGGCACCGCCTTTAACACGCCAGCCAATGGGACCGGCTCGTTGACCTCCACCCACTCCCACAACTATTCCCTGACAGCCAATAGGAGCGTGCCTAATTTAACTCCCTCCGCCCCAGCCAGAGCCTCTGTCTAAGCCCCACCCAATTAACCCTTCCCTGCTTGAGGCCTGGGAGCAAGCAGCAGCCAGTGAGGGGTGCTGTGCTGCCCCAGGTTGGGGGGCAATACCTGCTGCGGGGAGGGGTAGTAAGAAGTATCTTGGCCCCTCCCCTACAGATTAGGGTTTGGCCACAGTGGTCACTTAGGAAAAATAATCCACATTAAGAAAAGATGTGATTTTAAAGAGGATTAGCTACACCAAATTAAGGCCACTTTAAATCTGCATAAGTGTCCCCACACAGGGGTTTAACTAAGCAACTTTAAATTCACAATTATTTCACATTCATGTTCATGAGTGTCTCCATGTAAACCGACCCAAAGGTCAGCAGGGCCCAGACCATAGGTGCACTAGTGTCTCCCACTTTCTTCCTAGCATCGAACCAGAAGCCACACCTTCTACCAATCCCTCATCTCAGCCCCTGATCCACACAACCTGAATCCCTTCCCAGTATGTCTGCAGGTGAATTATTTTACTTTAGAAAAAATAAAGGATCATTAACCCATGGTAATGGAAGGAGTCACTGACACTCAGGCACTATAGCCTACAACATTTTAAGTTTCGTGCATATATAATTTGCTCCAGGTCTCAGTCATACCTCCACTAGGGCATGGCTGGTTGAGAAGTATAGATATAGGCTCTGGGGCTTTCCCTCCTTTACCTGGGAAAGGGTGGAAGTGCTTTCTCCCATTAGAGGGTGGAATGGCACACACTAGAAGGAAACCAGATGCTGGGCCTGGCTGACCCTTACAGGAGCTTGTTGCATAGATAAATCCTTTTACCCCAGATCAATCTGCTAGAAAACATGTTTAATTTACTTTTTAAAAAGAAGACTATAACGGACAGAGGTGGTAGCACCACCCTTTTTAAGGCTGTCCGAAGCTTCCCGTTATAATAATACCGTTTTCAGTTGCTTATAACTTTGCCAACATTTACCTGTTCAGGCTGAAATCTTCCATGCCAGTTGTCTGCTTTAGGCTCATCTTTGGAAAATTTCATCCAAAACAACTCAGCTATTTCTGAGAACTTGGAATGGCTGAGCAAGGAGACTGGAGACAAGGAAGTGGGGAAGGGGGAAGATTGGGACAGAGAGTTGGAAGGGGTGAGACTAGGATTTGCTGGGCCAGGAGACTGACTGGGATGAGAAGGCAGAGGAAAGGAGACACACTGGCTATGTGGGGAGAATGGGATTGGGTTGAGGAGCTAGGGGTGGGGAAGAGATTGGACTAGAAAAGGGAAAAGTTGGAAGGGACAGGCGGGGGAGAAATGGGTAGAAGAGTTTGTGCCTACTAGAGCACACTCCCCTCCAAAGCCTGGAATGGAACCTAAGGTTCCTGAACCTTATCATTCCTCTGCTGTTAGCAAATAGCTGTGAAACTATCTGGCTGTGTGTCTCATCCCCCCCATCGAGGATGAGGATGACAACCTACTACTGTTATCAGTTACTCTGTTACCTCATGTCATAGGTGTCTGTTTGGTGATCTAAAGGTTCCAATCCTGCTGATGATCCATGTAGGTGTCAATATGATACCACATGATGGAATTTGTTTTTTTCAGTTTGCTTTTTTAAAAACCTAAGAAATTACACATACAAAAATCTATGTTAAAAGATCATTAAGGATGCAAAGTCAACCAGTCAAGTTAAGAAATGCCAGAAATAATGAGCACCATAGAAAAGCCCATAGAAATTAATAATTCTGTCTTCAGAGCAGGGTTTGAATAGTGTGTAGGAAATAAGGCCTGGAGCCACCCATTGAACAATGAGGAGAAAGCAAAATATTGAACAGCTGCTCTTTTAGTGAGCACCATCCATCCTGTGTCCTGAATGAGGCCAGGGTCATATAGAAAAAATAGTATGTGATCACGTAATAAAAACTGCATCACAGTGCATATGCACAAGGTTAATGAATTAAAGTTGCACAGGCAACTTTCATTTTGGCATTTCCTAACATCTGAGTGCTTGACTCTTCAGCCTTAATAATGTTATTGTGTGGGTGAAGGTGCGGAGTTGTGGGGTGAGGATGTTTGTGTTATAAGGAGTGCATGGTCCTGAAGTTAAAAAGACAACAGGAGAGCTGGATTCTATTCTTTGCTCTTCCACCATCATTTACCCTTTCGGTACCTCAGTTTTCTCTCCTGTAAAATGGAGATGAATTATCCTCACCACACAAAGCTGTTACTAGGCTTATAGATCAACTATAGAAAGCTGTCAAAGAGATTCTGCTAACCGAGGGCAGAGCAGGTTAAACGGGTCCCATCCTTCCTCTTGAGCCCTCCAGACCCAGAACTGTGCAGAAGACATCCCATTTGGGTCACTAGGACCCAGGTGGCATTCCACTTCCCCCAGCCATGATGATATCGACCTTTAGGAAAGAAACTGCAGGGAGGAGGCAGAGACTGAAGCCATAATAAACATTATTATTATTAATAATATAATAAGATTAGTACCCTTACCGCTGGTTCTGATCCACTTCCATTTTCTGCTTTGAGATTGTTTGATGGATGGTGCTGCAGAATGGCAAAACTATCATTTTTATTAGTTTCAGATTTATGTGCCTCATAATATTGTACAACATGAGAACAGGAGATCACATCGAGTGACTCTGTACATCCTTCAAAATCTTTAATGCCTTACTCAAACATAGGCTACAAATTTTGACAAAGTGTGAGGCATTATTTTATTAGTAACATTTTGAAACAACCAACGAAAGCCCTAATAAAATGTGCTTATAGAAAAGTTACACACCAGACTCAACAATTAAGGTAGTTCTTACCAAAAAAAAAAAAAAAAAAAAAGCTTCTTTCCTTTCAGAAAAACTGTATACTTTTTAAAACGTTTTGTAAAGTCACATTTCCTTGATGTTACTTGTGCTATAGGCTGAGAAGCATCCTAACAGTTTTAAATAAAATGTCTGCAAAATAGATTTATTTTATTTTATTTTTTAAGAAACATGCCCTCGCCTCCCACTCCACCTGCTTCATTTAGTAACAGTGCCTTTTCCACTTCTTCTGCTCTGCTTCCCTTTACAGTATGCATGGCCTGACAGTTCTTTTCATGCTGGTCTCCCCTTTCCTGATCTGCTTGTTTCTTCTTTTTCATTTTAGTACCAGTATTCAGGCAGAAATGCTTCCCCCTAGCACTACTGCAGCTGTGGGTAAGTCCAAATTTAACCCTTCCCGTCCTCATGTCTGTCAGCGTGCAGCCCTGCTTTAACATTTTTGTTCCCAAATCACTGCTGAGTGCATTGATGGATGTGAAAAACAAGCTTTTTAATATTACAACATGCAGAATTATTAAGTGTCTCAGTCATCTTAACCTCACTCCAAGAATATGGAACACAATATTTAATTATTCCAGTTGTTGAAACTGCAACTTTTAGAATAAGACTACAAGATCTATGAAAATATAAGAGGATGGAAACAGGATCTCATATTTTTCTTAATGGGTTTTTAAAACACTTAGCTCTTACTTATATAGTTCCTCTGGGAGCCCTTGAATAGATGATCTGATTTTATGGTATTCTAATGACTAGTTAGTGGAACTATTATTTCAACCCCATATATGGATTCCTGAGATAAAGAAATCCTATAAAAAACAAATGCTAAGATATTCAGAGGTATTTGGTTTCCTGTGAAAACCAAATGCACAGCCCTAGAAGATATATATCTATCCCTCCAAAAATATGTTTTCCATAGTTAATGATCAGCCAGGAATTGCAGCTCTGAATGCTCAGGAGCATACAAGATTAACATACATATATAATACTCCTGCAAGTAATGATATAGACTTTTACTATTTTTCATGCTTGTAATAGGTGTTCACCAGTCAATAAAAATATGTTCAAATTCCAACTTAATCCAGCAGGAGTCTCTGTGAATAATAATACCTAGTTCTTACATAGTGTTTTTCCATCAGAAGTTCTCAAAGCACTTTATTAAGGAGGTCAGTATCATTAACCCCATTTTACAGATGGGAAAGTGACTTGCCCAAGATCACACAGCAGACCAATGGCAGAGCTGGGAATAGAACCTAGGTCTCCTGAGTCCCAGTCCAGTGCTTTGTCCACTAGGCAACACTGCCTTTACACTGTTGCAGTGCCAGGCTCTCCCAGCAGGAGTCACTCGTGAATGGTGTAGAAATATCTCTATGCGATACTGCCCCAGTCTTTCCCAGAAGATATTATGGCAAGGAATGGTGGAGCAGTATGGTGGACTTCTCATAGCTATTGCAGTCAACAGAGAGAATCGCTTTACTCTGCGTAAGTTCAAGCTACTCATTCCCTCACCTTGAAGACTCTACCCAACTTTGTCCCCATCTCCTTTTACATCTCTCTGCTTCATTTGCTCTGCCCTAGTTTGTTTCCTAAGAACTGCTCTCTTTGCCTCCTCAACAACTTGCTTGATATTCTTCCTTCCTTCCTTCCTTCGAACAAACAAACAAAAAAATCCTGAGGATGCATTTTTACAGAGAAGTTTTTGTGCTACAAGACCATGCCCACATCACACACTTGTTCTCAGGGCCGCCCGGGGGGGGGGGCAAGTGGGCAATTTGCCCCAGGCCCCGGGGCCCGCAGGGGCCCCCCACGAGAGTTTTTCGGGGCCCCTGGAGCGAGGCCCTTCACTCGCTCCGGGGGCCCCGGAAAACTCTTGCGGGGCCCGGGCCCCCAGAGCGTCTTCTGCTCCGGGTCTTCGGCGGCAGTTCGGTAGCGGGGGGTCCTTCCCAGTAGCATAGCTAGCGGGGTGCAGGGGAAGCAGCTGCTTCCCCCGCCTTTCCAAAAGCAGCCAGAGGAGTGAGGGGGGGCGCAGGCTGGCGGCCCGCAGCGCGGCCGGCAGCCATGGGGGGGCGGCAGGTGTGGCCGGAGGAGCGGGGGGGGGGG
>NW_020664563.1:11647468-11656858 GCF_002925995.2 Terrapene triunguis | reverse complement strand
GGGGGGGGCGCGGAGTGGCCGGAGGAGGAGCCAAAGGGGGGTGCCTTTTTTATGTTTGCTCCCCCTCCTCTTAGAAGCTGGCTACGCCACTGGTCCTTCCGCTGAAGTGCCCTGAAGACCCGCGGCGGGGGGCCCTTCCGCCCCGGGACCCACCGCCGAAGTGCCCTGAAGACCTCTGGACGGCCCTGCTTGTTCTGTTGTGTATTGCTTTGTACTGTACTCACTGGTGCCTTTAGATTGTAGGTGATTGGGGCCAGGATTTTCCTCCAAATCGCCCTGTCTCCTTGATGAGAACTGGGCAGATCTGGAGATGGGGCACAGGAGGCGGGAATGCCAAGTCCAAGGTACCTACATATTATGGTAATGAGTGCAATGATAATCTGTACGTTATTCCCTGATAACCAGAAACTTCTATGCGCAAACTCTGTTCACTTTTTTTTTTTTTTTAACATCTTAATAAAATTTGTAGACATTAAGAACCTACATAGATAGATTCTGCCCTTCTGCTGACCTTGCACAATTCCTTCCATGGAGGGGGGTCCCCCTCTGAGGAATGAGATGGATGCTTGGGACAGGGAGGGGGTGGAATGCTATTCAATCACATTAGTTTTTCTCCACCTAGGTTAGACAGTTTCCTCCTCTGTGTCTGAAACACCCCGAAGGAGCATTCTGGGGTTAGCCACTAGGCAAGGGGATTCTTTGGCAAAACACGGCTCCTACAGAAGCCATGTTATCAGGGAGCTGGAAAAGAGTCCAGAGGTATGGGGCTTCCACACAGATCACCCTCGGCTCCAATGATGCCTTCAGGAGCCACGTTTTGGTGGTTGAACTCCTTGGCCGTTTCTCAAGGAAGACATCCCCCACTACAAGAGCCATCCAGGGAACTTGTAGAATTTCCTATCCTCTACACGGACATGGCATGCTCTACACACATGATGGCCTGCCCATCTGTTATTTGTTTGACACACTGTATGGCGTCATGAATCTTTACAGTATTATTATAGAGGCATTGACTGACACTCCATAGAGATTTTTCTTTACAAGCCCCATTTGCATCCTGCCTGTAATTTACGTCTGCAGCAACCAATTTTTTTCAAATTGGCATGTTTGAAATAGATGAGGAATAGAATTTTTCTAGAGACTTTTTTTAAAGTTTAGGAGTAAAGGCTTAAGTTGTTGGCTAATAAACCTTCCTGTGTTTGAAAAGTATTCCTTGTGATTCATGATTTATTGATCCATATGTTTCATCCCAGCAAGTATGTCACAAACATTTTCACACTCACAAGCAAAGGCTATTATTCCTATCAATTGTTACTGACGGGAAAAATTATTACAACTTCATTGTTATGGACTGATTCGCTGTCAGCTGCATGGTGATTAACAATTTAAATATCCCACAATTAAAGTTTTCATTACCAAGCAATTAGAACTTAACATTTTAAGTGCTAGGCAATCAGCTGCTTTCCAGAACTGCTAGGAGTGGAGATGGCTGAGCTGGGTCATGGAGGATCACTGAGCTAGGAATGGAGGATGGAAAGGGGACCAGGGAGAGGTGGAGGCTCTAAGTTCTGATGTTCAGTCACCTTTGGCAGCTTGCAGACCTATTAAGGTCCCAGTGAGCGCAGCTCCATTCCTGCAGACCTTACAGTGGGAAGAGGGTGGACTCGGGATAGGGCACAGAGGGAACCAAGGAAAAGGGCTAGTGAAAGTGGAGTTGGCTGGGGAGTCTGGACTGGTATTGGGCCAGGGAACAAAGACTATCTAGGGAACCATTCTCAGGAGGTGGGGAGTTGGGGCTGACTCAAGAGCACAACCAGAGAACCAGTAAAATAATTATATCAGTGCCAGTAAAATCTCTGCATGCCTAGGTGAGAAAACTTTCAATCAACACATAGGCTGCTGCCAGGTGCTGCACAGATCCTCTCACTTGAAGCAGTGGGATAAACATGGTAATATAATAAATCAGATGTTTACAGGAAACAAGAGAAATTCCAAAGTAAAAAACTCCACTCCATTACAGTTAAGATTGCTAAGCGCAGTTCCATGAAACCCCCCCCCAAACATTGAAAAGTTGGAAATTACAAATTAAGGTTATAAAAACAATTTTGACTATGCTGACACCAAGCTTTACACCCAGTTAACACAGACAGACTATTAAAGTGCAACATTCTCAATGATCAGCAACCAAAAGGAAACAAAACATTTCGCTGAGCACACTTTCCCGCTTGGGGAGAGGATGAATGAGAGAATGAACCACACGTGACAGATGTCAGTTACATCATTTTATGTACAACTGGAAGGCATTCAGACTTGAAGGTAATGAGAGTGGTATAAGAACCTGCATGGAATGAAATAAAGCAAACAACATTAACTTTGCCCCACAACAAAGCTCTCGTGATGACTACGAAGTGGCAAATGGTTCTTCAGTCTCTAGTCAACAAGGCCAGACCCTTGACAGCGCACTCAGTCAGTCAATAGGATGAAACCTTGGACTTGGACAACAGTTAAGCCAGGCATAGCACCAGCGGATCTTGGTGAGCGGATCTCCAGAGTGGATGCAGGACTTGCACAGTAGGGAGGAAAGCCTCCCCTGTTAACAAGGGTTTGAGGTTGCCTACTCACTCTCTGCCGGTCTGTCTATACAAAAGCCAGACACACACGCATCCTTTCCTTTCTTCTCTCCTTTCTTTGTTTTAAAAAGAAAAGTTTTTTAATTAACTGACTCACCACAGGACTTCAACCACCAGCTAACAAAAACAGCCACCAAAGTGTCAGGAAAAAACCCCAAGACAGAATGAGGGAAGCATCAGAGTGACTGAATGAGCTCTGAGCTTGTTGCAACTGGAGCTGTTCATAAGGAACTGAAGGGCAAACATGAGACCACTCCTCCTTTTATACCCACCAAACCCTGCCCCAGAGGAAGGGATCAGGAGAGAGGATTGTTCCTAATGGACACTGCTTTCTAAAAGATTCCAGAAACTCACGGAGACGTATATTGGACCCACAAGTAGGAAAACACAAAGGCCACCTTCTAACTAATATAATAATAATAATACCTAGTTTTTATATACCGCTTTTCATCAATAGATCTTAAAATGCTTCACACTCTTTAGGCTCCAATCCTGCAAAAAGACACACCATTGCTTACAGGAACAATTGACACCAAGCTCAACACACAAACAGCATGCAGAGGCTATGAAAAGCAAACTATTATCAAAGATGAGCGCCCAGCCTTTCTAATTCTGCCCTGTAACAAATCGCTCACTATTATTACAGTGTCAGCGAACCAAATACTACTTGCCACATGGCTTTCTCTTAAAGCAGTACATAAAAACTTTAATAACTTGCTCTTATACATAGTGAAGTTATAAAAATGTTGACCTTTCATACAATACCATACGCAATTCAGGAAAATCAAGGATAGTTTAACAATCCAAGACTGCCTAAATATAATCTTCAAGTTTCTCTATAGCATTCATCAGTGTAGTATATAAACATGTAGCAATCTTTTCTTACTGAGAAAAATGATCTCACGTATTACTACTGTGATAAATATTGCTAGAGACAAAGCGGCTGTGAGAACATAGACTATACATGACCCGTACCAGTTCATAAAAATCCACCCACTACATTAAAGCAGGAGCTATTCATGTCAGAATGAAGCATCAAACTTTACACTTCACAAGAAACTATATACACATTACTCAAATGGACAATGTTAAAAAGGTATACAAGGGCCCAGTCCAACTCCCAGTAAAGTCAAAGGAAAGACTACCATTAGTTTCAGTGGATGCCTGGATTGGGCTCTAAAATAGAAAAAAAAAATCCAGAGTCAGAGTTGTGGTCGCTTGCTTGTGGGTCACTGAATTTGTTTCTGTTTAATGGTGGGAGCAAGACCAGGGCGTTAAAGCTGGTGTCAGAATTATTTATACAACTTTAGATTGTAGTTTCCATAGTTAGCATTTGAGGCTTTTGCCCCCTCTTTTACAGATGTGTTTAATGGTTCATCTTTTCTTGAATTACCCTTAACTATAAATCAACATTTTTTGTTTGCGTTATATAAATAAGAAACAGTGCAAACAGCCAGCCTCTCCACTCTCAGCAGTGTGCTTTTAAGTAAATAGCACAGCAGTTCTGGCTCACATTACATAAATCTACCTTGTATTTTCTGTTTCCCCCATCGCATGTTTGTATAGATGTATCCCTGACTAGCTCATCTCCTCCCCTTAACACACACATGGCCTTACCTTGCTGGCACCATGATAGGAAAAATCTCTTCAACCTAATCCATGACACCAAAGTGAACCCTGACAGCCCCCTCCCTTTCTGTCTTTTACCTTGTGGGAGTTGTCAAATTCCAGCCTGATCACCCAGTGGAGCAGCAGCCATCTGATCAGATCAGACTAGACTAAACTTCCTTGTGGCAAGAGGGAATGAGTTCTGCTACCTTTGCTACATACCTTCCTGATCAAGGCAAAAGGTATTCGCTGCTTTTCATTTCTTTGCTCTGAAGTCCATGACGGTTTCATGAAACCCAGATGTTAGTTTAGGTTGGTTTCCCATGAAACACATCCAGATCTTGCATCATTCAGCACCACAGACTGCGCCAGGATGAGAGGGGAAAATAAGAGACATTAAATACACATCAGATCTGAACAAACACAGACTCTGTCTAAAAAGAATGTCAAAGAAGGCCTCTTCAAGTTGGCCAGTTCAGCCAGAGCAAAAACAAACTAATGGAGCTAATGTGATTAACATATTTTAAATGTATTCTTGTTTTGCAGCAGGGAAGTGAGAAATAACCCTACAAATTTGTTTAAAAAGCACTTTCAAAATGTTTTCCACTGTTGCACTGATTTCAAATCTGGTCTAGGAAACATCAATTGTTAAAACTGATAATTGTTGATTTTCTTAAGATAAAATCTGGTGATAAAAGCCTCATGTATAATTATTCAAAAGGAGTTTAATGTCTCATGTAGGCTGGGAAAACAGACTGAAGGAAGATGTCTGTCTTATACAGACTGGTAAGCTCCATGGAGCAGAGAGACTGTCTTCTGCTGCACATAGAACAGGACATATGGAGACTTGTATCACGCTCAGTAGTAATAATGGAAATGTTGCTGACAGGGGTCAAACTGGATTAAAAATAGTAGCAGTCTCCCAAGCCCCTTCCACTTGCCACAACAGTTTTGGATGGGAAATTAAGAATTGAATTTCAACCAACTGAAAGTGCAAGGGGAATTTGAAGTAGGCAGAATGTTAGAAACCATACTGGAATTTGGCTACAATAATGGAGTTTACACATCCACTGTTATGAAAAGTGATATGATGTCTTTAAATTACCCTGAGTAGTCAAAACATTGGCTATCCCCAAAGATGGAAGGCACCGCACCTCAAACAATGCAGTGCTGAGAAACTGGTTCAGTGCTGACTCAGGGGGAAGAGGGACACCTATTGAGGACTGTATACACAATTAGTTTGCTGTAAACAGGGCGTCAATCTACTCTGCACTAGTCTGCTGAGGTGTAACGGTCTATGTGTACCCTGCTGATGCATATTATGCTCCTGGGGAAATTCTGCGCCCCTGTGGCATAGATTTCCTGGCTCCTCTGCAGAAAAATGGGGGAGCAAAGAAATCTGTGGGGAACACATGCCCCTTCCCCGGTAGCCCGGGCAAATCTGCTGGGAGCAGCCAGCAGCAGAGAGCAGATCACTGTAGGGCAGAGGAGGGAAGCTGGGTGTGTGCGTGTGTCCGTGGAGAGATGTTAAGGGGGTGGGGCTGGGCTCATGCCTGCGTGTGAACAAGTGAGAAGACGAAGGCCCTGTCTACACTGGCAAGTTTCTGCGCAGTAAAGCAGCTTTCTGCACTGTAACTCCTGAGGTGTACACATTGCCATGCCACTTAGCGCGCAGAAACTGCGCAGTTGCAGCGCTTTAAAAAAACCCACCCCAACGAGAGGCATAGAGCTTTCTGTGCCGGGGCTACAGTGCCAGTGTAGACACCGTGGTCGATTACAGCACTGCAATTGGCCTCCAGGAGGTGTCCCACAATGCCTGTTCTCGCCTCTCTGGTCATCGGTTTGAACTCTACTGCCTTGTCCTCAGGTGACCAACTGTCATCCCCACCCTGTAAATTCCTTTGGAATTATGAAAGTCCCCTTCCTGTTTGCTCGGTGATGCATGCAGTGGTCTCAGTGCATATTTCCAGGTGGCCATGCCTGCTCCTTGCACCAGGCTATATCGTAGAATTCCAGACTAATAGCTGAGGTTGCATCTAATGCTAAACTCACTTTTGACCACTTCAATACCTATGTGAGTCCTCTCGTCAGTCCAAAAGTTTGGTGGTGGGCAGACAGCTGCTGTATTTTCAACAGTTTTGATCTGTTATTGCTTAAACTGTGGAAGTGGGAACACCGCAGCATCTTTCGCTGGACACAGAAACTTTTAACATTAGATCTCTGTGACGTTCCCCTGATGTTATGTGGACCGGTGATCTGCTAGGTCACTGCAATCCTTGACTCTGGGAGCCAGTCTTACCCTGCTCTGCTGCGAGAACTCCCACTCCTGGGCTGTTCTCACACAGCTTTTGGCGTGTAAGCTGCTCTTTGGATTGTGCAACCAAATGACACTAACCAACATCTCTGGTCCCAGACACAACCCTAGGAACCTCCATCTTGCAGTGTCCAGTTATGCCCACTGGATGCTGCAAGTTTGTATGAGTTCATCAATTTAACAAAGAAATTGATATGTACCAGGCTTGTTATCCCAAGGGGAGTCTTTGACATGCTTCTATCTGAAGCAGTGCGTTTGGTTTGAACAAACAAATTTATTAACTACAAATATAGATTTTAAGTGATTATAAATCTAAGCACAAGTCAGATTTGGTCAAATGAAATAAAAGCAAAACACATTCTGAGCTGATCTTAACACTTTCAATGCCCTTACAAACTTAGATGCTTCTCACCACAAACTGGCTGGTTGCCCTTCAGCCAGGCTCTCCCCTTTGATCAGCACTTCAGTTGCTTGGTGGTGATGTCTGTAGATGGAGGTGGAAGAGAGGATGAGCATGACAAACGTCTCTCCCTTTTATCATGTTCTTTCTTCCATCTTGGCTTTGCCCCCCCCCCTTCAGAGTCAGGTGAGCATTACCTCATCGAAGTCCCAAACTGACCAAACGAAGGGGGGTGACTCTACTCTGTTTCTTAAAAACCTTTAAGGAAGGAGATTCCACCACCTCCCTAGGTAATCCATTCCAGTGCTTCACCACCCTCCTAGTGAAAAAGATTTTCCTAATATCCAACCTAAACCTCCCCCACTGCAACTTGAGACCATTACTCCTTGTTCAGTCATCTGGTACTACTGAGAACAGTCTAGATCCATCCTCTTTGGAAACCCCTTTCAGGTAGTTGAAAACAGCTATCAAATCCCCCCTCATTCTTCTCTTCTGCAGACTAAGTAATCCCAGTTCCCTCAGCCTCTCCTCATAAGTCAAGTGCTCCAGACCCCTAATCATTTTTGTTGCCCTCCGCTGGACTCTTTCCAATTTTTCCACATCCTCCTTGTAGTGTGTGGCTCAAAACTGGATACAGTACTCCAGATGAGGCCTCACCAATGCCAAATAGAGGGGAATGATCACATCCCTCGATCTGCTGGCAATGCTCCTACTTATACAGCCCAAAATGCCGTTAGCCTTCTTGGCAACAATGGCACACTGTTGACTCATATCCAGCTTCTCGTCCACTGTAACCCCTGGGTCCTTTTCTGCAGAACTGCTGCCTAGCTACTTGGTGCCAAGTCTGTAGCAGTGCATGGGATTCTTCTGTCCTAAGTGCACCTGTTCTTGTTGAACCTCATCAGATTTCTTTTGGCCCAATCCTCTAATTTGTCTAGGTCCCTCTGTATCCTAGCCCTACCCTTCAGCGTACCTAGCACTCCTCCCAGTTTAGTGTCATCTGCAAACTTGCTGAGGGTGCAATCCACGCCATCCTCCAGATCATTAATGAAGATATTAAACAAAACGGGCCCCAGGACTGACCCTTGGGGCACTCCGCTTGATACCAGCTGCCAACTAGACTTGGAGCCATTGATCATTACCTGTTGAGCCTGATGATCTAGCCAGCTTTCTATCCATAGACATGCCATAGAAAGAGGTACATTTCAAAACATTGATCAAGAACTGTCCTTTTCTTATAACTGGACGCACACACCCCTTTTGCTTTTAGGTATTGATATTATACATTAAATTTGTACTGAATTTTTTTTTGTATAAATTGATTGTTTATTTTTATTGGATTGCAATATTACTTTGTAGAAAGTAGATATTTAAATAAAATGTAAGTAATTGCGATGTGAAGGAATCCATCGGTAAAATCAAGCCAAAACACATAATCAAGAGAACAAACAATTGTCAGCATTATCTGTGGAATCTCTCTCCCTAAGTGTCCACAGGGTGTCAGTGTTATTTCATGCTATTCCATCTTATGCTGGAATCAGGCAAACTCAGTTCAGACTAGTTCTCCCCAAAACTATTCTTAACCTTTCACCTGATTATCTCAGAGAACTGCTGCCTTCACCACAAACTTCTCTCCTTTTCCAAGTCAGCAACAGTTCAGTGTGATTAAAACAGACTTCTAAAAATGGGACACACACACACACACACACACGGTAGAGTAGGAAAAACAACTGGAAGATATGGGAAAGATTTCAGAAATGTGACATTCACTACTCATATTTGCAGTTTGGGAATGTGGTTGGATTCCCAATTCTTGTTGGATGATCAGCTTTCAGCACTGGTCAAGATGGCTCTCTTTGGCCTGGTCTACATTACAGTTAGGTTGAAGGAAGCTGCCTTAAGTCGACCTGTTAATGTATGTGTCTACACTACCGGGTCCTTTACGTCTGCCTAAGTCGCCTCTGCTGTCGACTTCTGTAATCCACCTCTGTGAGAGGCATAGCACTTAGTTCAATTTTCATGGGCTGACTGCGAGGTAGTGCAGATACAGTGTTGTATAATTTGACTTAATTGGCCTCCAGGTGGTGTCCCACAATGCTCATCTCTGACTGCTCTGGAGATCATTCTCAACTCTGCTGCACTGCAGCCAGGTACACAGGAAACAGCCCCTCCTCTGCTAAAGCCCCGGGAACTTTTGAATTCCCATTTCCTGTTTGATCAGCACTGGGAGCGTGCCAGCTTGGGCACAGCTGACCATGGAGATTACATGCCCCAAACGTGCTCCAGCCTGGTCTGCACAGGAGGTGGTGGATCTCATCGCTGTGTGGGGAGAAGTGTCTGTGCAGGCATAGCTCCGATCCAGCAGAAGAAACGCTGACATCTATGCAAAAATCGCTCATGGATGGGGGAGAAGGGCTACATGAGGGACACACAGCAGT